>NC_137689.1:60882133-60884633 GCF_963989245.1 Nansenia antarctica
AGTGGTTAAGTGACATGAATGGTTAAAGATTTGTTATGTTGACCCAGTTCTTGGAGGCCCAGCCAGTGACTCTGAGCAGTGCGGTGGAGATCAAGCACTATGAGGTGTGCAGAGTGTGTGTGGAGGAGCTGGCACTCTATCTGAAGCCCATCAGCGGAGGAAAAGGTATTGGATGAGTGTGTGAGTGTGTGTGTGTGTGTGTGTGTGTGTGTGTGTGTGTGTGTGTGTGTGTGTGTGTTTGAGGCCACGGTCTCATTCCAATGCAAACAGAGAAGTGTTCCTTGCTGGTGAACTTGTGTTCAGTACTGTGTTTATTCTTCCACCTGGGGGTAGTTTGGGGTCAGAGCACCACACGTTAGAGGAACCCATAATTTCCTGTTCTTCTGAGGGGTGGATGTAGTGTGGTGGGAGTATTTGCATCAGAGCATATAGATGCTGAGGGTACAATCAGGATGTCCATGTAGGAGTGATATTGATAGTAATAGCAGGAAGTCTACACTGTAAGGTGGTGAGAGCACACTGTAAGGCCTCAGCTCCCATACGCAAGGCCTCAGCCCCCGTACACAAACACATAGCTCAAATCACAAGCTCAAACCATGTTGATAGAGATTGCGTTATAAAGGAAAACAGAATTCTTCCGTTATTTCATTTAGATGAATAATTGATTTATATTACAACCGCATACTGTAGACTTCCTTGAGCTGTAACCCAGTTAATTGACAGAATGTAAACTAAGTGGAGAATAATATTTATTTGTGTGTTGGTTCAGTAGCTCAGAGAGCAGTTAAATGGGGAAATGGAGAATCCCTCTCTAAGGAGTCATAAAAAACCTGTGTGCGTGACGCAAGGGTAAACCTTAAGCCCCGTCCTGCTCTGCCATCATTACCTTTAAAAGCCAATTGCTGTGTTGAAGTGGGTGTTTTATTGGAGTAATGCAGCTGAAGCCTTCTCAACGTGGCGAGCTGAAAGCACAGTTAACCGCTCTATGGCTCTGCCCACTGCTTTTGGTGATGATCACAGAATTGGAAAGGGGGGAGTCCATCCAGCCCTCTCCATTATTAATATTATGGAGCGATTAAGAAGCTTCAATCACCCTGTCCTGTGAGACATTTATGAGGGGAAAGAGAATAACATACTACATTTCACTTCCCCAAAGACAGACAGACAGAGAGACAGACATACAGACAGACAGACAGACAGGCAGACTAGTTTTGTCTGTGTAACTGACAACATATCGACTGTTGTGCTGATGGTTCACTGATACACACACTCAGTTTGAGGAAGTGATTAACCTTGTGTTTTGTACTGTAACCATCTCGCTCTGTGACCTGAATGCTTTGCCCTCTCTCTCCGTCCGCCAGGCGTGGTGACCCTCAGTCCCAGCGCGCTCAGTCGGCCCATGCAGAGGAAGCTGGTGACCCTGGTGAACTGCCAGCTGGTGGAGGAGGAGGGGCGGGTGCGGGCGGTGCGGGCAGGCCGCTCGCTAGGGGAACGCACTGTCACGGAGCTCATCCTGCAGCATCAGAACCCCCAGCAGCTGTCTGCCAACCTGTGGGCCGCCGTCAGGGCACGGGGGTGCCAGTTCCTCGGGCCTGGTGAGTGACTGGCAATAACATTCCCCTGTGTTCCCTTCCTGCCTCTCTCTTTCTCTCTTGGTGTCTGATGATGATTACACATAGGGCAGATTCTGAGTGGGGGAAACTTTGTTTCTCACACGTGATTTGAGACTGAGCTATTAGGTCTGAGGACACCAGTGGTAGCCGACTCCCACCGCCACCCATGCATTGGATATCATAGCCTCATTGATACTCTCAAACAATGTGCAGAAGTGTCAACTGTTAGTACAATACTTGATGGTGTGTGGTGTGTGTGTGTGTGTGTGTGTGTGTGTGTGTGTATGATGTGGATCGTGTGTCCTCGTCCAGCCATGCAGGAGGATGCCCTGAAGCTGGTTCTGCTGGCTCTGGAGGACGGCTCAGCTCTGTCGAGGAAGGTTCTGGTTCTGTTCGTGGTGCAGAAGCTGGAGGCTCGCTTCCCTCAGGCCTCAAAGACCAGCATCGGCCATGTGGTCCAACTGCTCTACCGGGCCTCCTGCTTTAAGGTGAGACAATCACTAGATTTATACACACACACACACACGCACGCACACCACGCACGCACGCACCCACGCACCCACGCACGCACGCACCCACGCACGCACCCACGCACGCACACACGCACGCATGCACACACACCATCGCATAGAATTATCACTTAATGTATCATACAGAACAGCTACAGTATACAGATATTAATAGCCCACTTCTCAGAGCATATGATTATAATGAGTGAATGAACCGATTAATGAGGAGCACTGAAATAGAACCTCTCTGTCTGCCCTTTTCTCCCTTTGGCACTCATGTCCAGCCATGGAAAAAGCTGTTGAGGATCACTTACCATGTGGGACATATGGGTGTACTTGAATATCTCACAGAGATTTCAGATACGGATGGGGATACCT
>NC_137689.1:60887133-60909633 GCF_963989245.1 Nansenia antarctica
CGAATCTCTCTCTCTCTCTCTCTTCCCTTCCCTTCACTTGTCTTCTCTTCTGGTCTTCGCTCTCTTTCCCCCTCCCTCTGTCTTCCTTCCCCCTTTCTCCCTTTGCCCCTCCCTCTCCCTCCCTCTCTCTCCCTCCCTCCCTCTCTCTCCCTCCCTCCCTCACGCCCTCCTTTTGACCAGATACAGAATGAGGAATAAGAAGATCATTGGTGTGGCCAGACCCTTTCCCCTGTCCCAGCAGGTGACTCTAGGTAAAGGGCTAAGTGTGGAGGGGGAGGCCACAGACAAGGGGGGGTCCATAGCAGAGGGGGCCTCTCACCCCCACCCCCACCCCCAGCTCATCCCCAGAGGAGCAGACATGGTAGAGGAGATGAAGAGGGCAGCAGTTCCCAATGGGTCCAATGGACTCACAGGCCCCAGCCGCCCCAACTCTGGTCCTATGGAGCAGTAAGACTCTTTCATCATCTCTCATCATCTGTTGCAATATTCCCTTCTTAGAAAACATACTTCTGCATTTTTGCATTGCTTTATACATTTGTAATGGAGAGACTCATCACTGAATGACTATCAAAATGACTACAGCCAAGACATTGACATTTAATCTGGCCCAGTGGGGGATGTTTAATTTTTTTCTTTCTGTGGTCTGATGTCCTTTCTTCTCTATTTTATCTATCTGTCCAATCCAGGAAGACCGTTTCACCCCCGAAGACGCCCGTCAATCACTCTCCCTCCACTTCCTCTCCCCATGCGTCCGGAGCGCGAGTGGAGTGTGGCTCCGCCCATCACAAACAAAGCCACTTCCTCATGAGAGGACCGCCCCTCCAGCACCAGTCCCACCCCCCTCAGTCCTCCGAGCTGTACTACCAGGAGACGCGGCCCCCGTACGACTCGCCACCCTACCAGACAACCAGTGAGTACAGCCACGGTCAGGCTGTTCACTCTATCCACTCTGGTGGAGAATAATGAGATGAAACTGAAGTTTATGTTTATACCTGTCATAATGTTTATACAGTAGAGTCAGTATATTACATTGGATGATCATATCACTGACTCATTTCTAGCCTTATGAATACTTCAATATGAATATATGCTGGCAGATGTTTTGTATGTATTGTGTTATGTATATGGTCTCTCTGTATTTCTATGTTGTTTCCTAATCTGTTGATAGCAATTGACATGCGAAGGGCATCATCAACAGGCAATCATGTCATTCTAGGGTATATAAGTGTCCTTCCCATTGGAGCTTGGACAGTGTCTCTGCTGTGATACTGGAGATCCCCTTTTGCAATATGTTATTGTACTTACACACTTACAGTATACATTAAAGTGTTACTGATCATTCTTTGAAATGACCTTGAAGACTCACTGTTTGTGTTTCTGTAGGTAACTACTACCCCTCCACCATGCACCCTCACAAACCCTGCGTGGCTCGCTTCCTGCGCTCCAGTAACGTCCCAGAGTCCTCCCTGCCCCCCTCCATGGGCCCCCCGCCATACCCCGAGCAGCACGGCCCCTCCTACCCCCCTCCGCGGGAACGCATGGGTCCCTCGCCCTACGGGCCGCACCCATCGCCCCAGTACGGACCGCTGCCCCTGTCCCATGGCGTCTACGCCCCCCTCTACGACAGCCGGCGTGTGTGGAGGCCTCAGCTGTACCACCGGGAGGACGCCAGGAGTAACTCTCTCCCTCCAGAGGTGCTGCACTCATCTGTGTATCAGCCGCCCCTCCGAGAGAGATACAACTCCCTGGACAGCCCCTACTGTTCAGCGGGGGAGCACAGAGCAGCGCTACACAGGGTAACCACTAGTAACCACCAACCTCCACACCTTTGTCTGTTTGTCTGTCTGTACGCTCCCCAGGCTTATAGTTGATTCGCTTACAATCAAAGTGGCAAGTGTTCTTATTGTAGGTCGCTCTGGATAAGAGCATCTGCTAAATGATTAAAATGTGAAAATTAGTGATATGTCAGTGATATGTCATATGCAATGTCATATGCCTTTCTGCTGCCTCTCCTGTTCTTACGCGCTCATCTCCTCCATCTCACTCTCATCCTCCACACGTCTATGTAGCTCTGCAGCCGCTTCCTCCGCCTCCTCATCCTCCCCTTCCTCCTCCTCCCCGATCTCCTCTTTCTACTGCCTCTTCTGTTCGCCCACGCTCACCTCCTCCTCCTTCCTCACACCCATGTATCTCTGCGTCATCTTCCTCCTCGTCCTCATCCACCTCTTCCCCACCTCTTCCTTCTCCACCTTAGTGGAGAGTCTTGAACTGATGATTAATGTTGTTATAGGTGTTTATTTGCGCGTGGGGAAAATCTCAACTTTCTCTCTCTCTCTCTCCCTCTGTCTCCCTCCTTTTCTCTCTCTCTCTCTGTCTCAGGACTCTTATGGGCGTGTGCCTCTTGGATACGAAGATCTATTCCGGAGAAAACAGGAGCAATGGACACATCACCATGGCAACGTTAACAGGCCCTCCCAGTCCTCCCCTGTATTCACAGTAGACTTTGGTGCAGAGGTAGGCCTGCATGCTGTGTGCGTGCCTGCGTGTGTGACAGTGTGTGTGTGTGTGTGTGTGTGAGTCTGTGTTATTGCCCCCTTAACTATATGCAGAATTAGAGTAATAGTAGATTACTGTAACTAACTAGTTTTATCCAGTGCCCCAATGCAGCACATAAAATCTCAGTAATGAAATGTTCATGTACAGTATATTTGTTTGTGTGGGTTTTAATTCTGTTATGTTCTAATCCAAAACATATTTTAGAGTGTCACTGTTGCCGGGCAACTGTGGTAGCTAGCACAGAAAGTCACACGTCTCAGTATGTTACTTTTTTGTCATTCTACCCCCCACCCCCTCTCCCTCCACTTCTCTATCCCTCCATCTCTTCCTCTCCCTCCCCCAGCATGCTGACAGTGGAGGTGGTCAGTGTGTGAGCTGTAAGTACCGTGGAGAGGAGAGTCTAGCCCACTACTCCCCCTGGTCCTGTGGCACCATCAGCACCTGCATCAGTCCCTTTGAGTCCGAGCCCCACAGCGCCTCGGCTCACACACACACCTGCTCCGAGCACTCGGTGAGTCTCTCACACACGCACACACACACTGCAGCCATCATCACACACAATACACTGCTGTATCCGCAATCACATTGCCCATTCCTGACCACAATGATGATGCACTCACCGAACTGTTAGTTTCGCTAAAAGTGTCTTCTAAATGGCACATGTTATTATTACAATGATAACATGTGAAACATTTTGTGTTGTTTCAGTATTAAGAATGGAAAATGATCAGTACTGTGGATACTGTAATAATTGATGTATTCATTAATGGGTTATATAATTTAAGTATTATTGTTGTTCTCACTTGGAAGTGACGGATAGGGGTAGGACATGATACGCTTAGGCTTCATCCTACTCCCTTTCGAACAGTGATACTTGTACTTTTCATTATTAGTTTTCTTCTTTTTTTTTTTTTTTAATCATGTTCGAAATAAAGATTAATTCATTAATTCATTCAACACGAATTACTCCTAATGCAATTATGTATCTTCCAGGAAGTGGAGAGCGGCGGAGGAAAGCGCTGGCTGCACACATTCGAGCCCTACCGTCGCCTGAAAGAGGAGGACCCCATCATACCCTTCGGAGAGGGTCCTATCATCTCCAAATGGGGTGCCATCTCCCGCGCCTCCCGCACGGGGTACCACACCACCGACCCGGTCCAGGCTACAGCCTCACAGGGCAGCGCCAGCACTACCCCCATAAACTTCAGAGGTAAGGAGGAGAGTGGGCGGAGGAAACACAGTTCACACATGCAAGTGTCATACAGTATGTTGTCTCTTTCTTTTTAGCAGTAAAACAGACATATACTATACCATTGATTTTATCATCAGTTGTTTTATTAACCCTAACCCTAGAATACAATACAATATTATATACAACATATAACACCTCCTTTTTTTTTTATTGTTATTGTGTGGACACCAGAGGTGGAGGTAGAAATCGGAGCACGGGCTCATTGTAATGAGGAATGGTATCAAACACGTGTGGACACAATACCAAGAGTCAAACTACACCAAATACTACAAAGAATACATTTCATTTCCTAGTTAAATGATAAACCATCAAAGTCTTCATTCATGTTCATTTTAGTTTTATTGTAATTGAATGTTATGTGGGTTTCAACCGAAGACAGAGATGAAAGTAGGTCTCCTTAGAAGTGCTGCTTCCAGAGAGGTGGAGTGCTCACACCAACTGCCAGTCTAGTGGGGAGATAAAAGACTGAATATAAATGAATGTTTTTGCTTTCATCTCCATTCACGCCCTGGATTAACTGCAAAGCTCTCTTGTGTTAAACGCACACTTTATTGTGAAGGCTGAAATAATGCTGTTCAAATGTTTATATTAGGTTGCTCCCCTGTGAGGATGGGGAAAATGCATTGTGTTAATCATGTTGTTCCAATGCTTATTTTAGGTTGTTTGAGGTTGTTACTATTTCTATATTACAGACTATGGTCCACATATCGGTCATGGTGACTACAGGTGGAGCTCCAGAGGGTCTGACTCATCCAGCCACTCCAGTTTCCTAGAGAGGTACACTATCTATTTTGTCTATCCACTTTCCTCGCCTTTAACTAGGCTATGTGAACGGAGCTTGTTCAGTTCTGCTGAATCTACTCAAATATTGTCAAGAATATGGAATATAGGCTTGTGATGACAGTAGTGAAGTTCTGCAACCCCAATGGACCGGTCATAGCCCGCCACGTCCATTGTACAACATCAAGTCCCCTACATCAGATATTCTTAGCAACTGCGCAAACAGAGCCATTTCCACATGACGCACCATGGTTGTTAAACTCGGAGGTTCTCCTTTAACGTTATGCAGAGAACTAGCTGGTGATGAAGACCGTGTAGGAGGTGTTGTTCTCTCAGCTTGCTTCCCTGTTCCATCTCCTCCTCCTCCTCCTCCTCCTCCTCCTCCACCACCTCCTCCTCTTCTCATTGTGCTGCAGTCAGTTCCCTTCTCTCAGACTATAAATAGAGCAGGCTGTGAGCTTGTTGTTTGCCCGCTCACGTTCTCTGGTAAAGCCTCTCTGACTTAGGCTTGCCTTTATGATTGAAATGAGGGGGGGAATCTGGTCCTCTGTTTTCCTCAAGTAGGTCTACTGCCTCTGCATCATCTGTAACACAAAGATATGACAGCTGCATGGCACAGTATCATTTTGGACATTTTCAGATGAACATAAACAATATTGGTAAGCTACTGTAGCTCTTCACTGTTGCTGTTGTCTTGCTTATCATCATTGGAGTATATTGCTACAATATGTTCCTCAGTCAAAACGTAGGGCAGCTTGCTACATAGCAATGTCTCAGCAGGGAATGGGATCTTTAATTCCAATAGGACCTCACACTGCTTCCTCTCCCTCATACGATATGTGACAGCAGCTGGTGAAACCAGGAACAAGTCAGTCTGAAAATTTAAATAAATGTCACTGTTGTTGAAAATCAATGACACACTTGCTAATCAACTAACACAGCTTGTTTTGTGAGCCTGCTAACAATGTAAAGTAGTGTTTAAGTTAACTAGGTAGTAATGGGGATATCTCACCGAATCCATTGCATGGTAACATTTTGGCTTGACTAGCGAGTGTGTCATTGATTTTCAACAACTTTGACATTTATTAAAAATGTTCAGAATAAAAGTCAGAACTATTTTATTGGTTGCCGACACATATACTGTATAAACTCCTAAAAAAAAGTTTGGAAACGTTATTTCGGTCGATTATTCCTCCCCTTTACTAATACCAATTGGTATTGTATTTTATATAGTTGGAAAGCCTGATTAGTCACCTTTACAACGAGTTACAACTTGTAAGGATCATCCATTCGTGGAATGAGCAAAACGTGTAGGTAGCGGCGCAAAAACAATTTGCCAAAATCCCCTGTAATATTCTTCTGTTGGTATTCACTCTCATTTTGAGTTGCTTGGTGGATTGGATGATTGCACTCTCTCACAGTAATAAGGAAAAAACATCACATATTGGCCATTTTTACACTTTATTCATTTTACACTGTCAGGGAACTCGGTAGCGTGTGGAAGATCCATACGCAGTCACAACAACTTGGCACCCCTCATGCTGGTCACCAGCCTGGTCACACATTGCTGTGGGATGGCATCCCATTCCTCAACCAGGATTTGCCACAAGTCAGCCAACATGGTGGCATTGGTCACTCTGGCACATATGAATGAATGGTCTTTATTGTCATTGCTATAGTACAGGTACCAAACAACGAAATTTAGGAGGGGTGGCTCCCCCGGTGCTAGGAAAGAAAAAAAAACAGAAAAAAAACACAAGAAGGGAAGGAGCTGGTTTACATAAATAAATAAAGGCTATGTACACTATCCACTATACTATACTGTACAGATAGACGACTAGGGTTGTCATATTGCACATAGTGTTATTGCACATTCATTTGAAGTGTCGCAGTTTGCAGGCTAGAAATGTACATATTTGTGCCTCAGCACTACACCTGATTTTTTTTTAGTCCAGCAGCTGCCATCAATCCGTCCAGACTGTCCAGGGCCCAGAACCTAGGTCTTTGCTGTGTTCAGGGCCTGGATGGCCCTGGGGTAGAAGCTGTTCTTCAGTCTGTTTGTCCTTGCGGCCATGGTCCTGTACCGCCTTTTCGAGGGCAGCCGGGTAAAGTGTTCGTACCCAGGGTGGGTTGGGTCTCTGGAGATCTTGGAGGCCTTCCTGAGACAGTGTGTGTTGTACAGCTCTTCCAGAGAGGGGAGGGGGGCGCCGGTGATCTTCTGGGCTGTTCTCACGACTCTCTGTACAGCACTGTACTCTCTGTACAGCACGCCCAAGCTGATCCCACAAGTGTTCAATTGGATTGAGATCTGGACTCATGGCAGGCCATTCCATCCTCTCCACTCCCAAATTCTGGAGGTACTCTGTGATGATCCTGGCTCTGTGGGGGCGAGTGTTGTCATCCTGGAGGATGGAGTTAGGTCCCAGATTCTGGAGATATGGGATCGCCACTGGCTCCAGAATATCATTCAGATATCTCACTGCATTGAGATTGCCTTCAATGATGACAAGTTCTGTTTTGCCTGTGAGAATATTGCAGGGGATTTTGGCAAAGATTTTTGGGCCGCTACCCACATGGTTAGCTGTGTTGCTCATTCCACGAATGTATGATTTATGACTCTGTGTTCTGTATAGCGATCAGATGATTGTCCCTGAGCTGCATCACGCCCACCGGAGGTCCACAAGTGGAGAGGAGAAGGCGGCCGCTGCAGACTACTGTAAGGACACAGTGGAGAGTGAGCTGGACAGAGACATTGAGCTGGAGCTCTCCGCTCTGGACATGGAGGAGGCCGAACTGCAGGACAACAAGTCTGAGGTGCAGCCTTAGATCGTGGACGTCTGTCCCCCTCACAGTGAGGATGTGTGTGATCTGTAATGTGGTGGCACAAATGGCACAAAATTGGTCTGATATATTGTTTTATGTGAGATTTATTATATATATATATATATAAATACTTATGTAATACTCTCTCATTTGTGTAACATATCGTGTCACTGCAAAGTGTAACTTTCTCATCTATCTGTTGACTAACTGTTTTGTCTTCATATGACAGGACTCTCTTGAGCTGAGTGCACACCCCCATGACCCCCACCACCTCACCCCTCCCAGCAACGAACCCCAGAGGCCTCAGACAGACAAGCTGTCATCAGACAAGATGGAGGCCCATCTGCTGAAGAAGATGGCGTTTAGGTGAGTTGTCTGGATGGAAGGCTGGTGGAGGGAGAAGTCGTTCGATACCATTCCTCTTTCCATTCCAATGAGCCCATCCACCAAGTTCCTCCACCTTCCACTGGTTGTATAGTAAACAACTTACAGACCATCAGAGGAACTGAATGTCGAGAGACTCAACCTGCCTCAATTGATGTTAAAGGGTCATCTCACTTCCCTTTTTGGTGTTTGGACAAACAAACAAGACTGAATGACACTGACTCAAACAAACCACTTTTTAACAGATCCCGTTGTATGTTCCTGTGTTCCAGGAAGTCCTTGTCCCCAGGAGGGCTGGGCTCAGGGGGCCTCAGCATGGGGAAGTTGATGCTGAGGAAGGGACCCCCGAGGCTGGGTGACACAGCCCACTCCCGCCCCACCACGGGGCCTGAGATGCTGCTCAACGGGAGCTGAGAGGGCACAAACGCCCCCCACCCCGCCCCCCACCCCCACACTGTCCTCCAGGCCCCAGTTAGCCAGCTAGCGCCATGCTGCTTGCTAACACCTGTAACGTCCTAGGGTTGTGCCTGTATCATCAGTAGGTCTCACCCACCAGTCCGAGGGCACAAACACTCCTTAAACCACAAGGTAGTAGAGCTTCCTGAAAGAAATGAAAGCGAGACAACAAGGGACTTTCAGTTCACAGATGCACGCTCTCACAACAACAAACAGAAAAGCCTTCATCGTCGTATTTCCTTTTTTCTCACGTCGTCAAGGGTCTTCTGTTGTTGTGATTCACTTTTTGTTTGTTTTTGTTGTTTTTGTTTTTGAATCTTGTGTTTGAGTGTGCTCTTCACTGCCTGTAGGGATGATGATAATTCTGAGACATGCCTTTCATCGTCCTGAGTCACGTGACTGTCAGCCTGCCCTCGAGCCTCCATAATGTAGAGTAGGCCTCTGCTCAACACTGTCATGTGGTCTCACTGACATCAGCACCAAACTGAGAGAGCATTATTCTCGAGGATTGAAAGTTAGGTACACCGAAAGCATTCAAAGCTTAAGACAATTCTTAATGTTTGAGATTGCGTCCAATAGGCTTCTATTTGTTAGTTCTAAAATGTTTACAATCGACACGTACAGTAGGTGTTAACGAAGGTGCTCAGCACTATGGCGTGAATACTATCAGTATCTGTTGACACTATTGAAAACAATACAATACTATGTATCTGTAGTCATAGGAATGATATTTGCATGTCGAAAATTCCAAGTCTTCACTTTTGAAAGGATAGTGCTAAGAATATTGAATATTTGCTAATGTTTGTAGGCCATACCATCAGACGGTAATTGTGACCTCTGCTGGCATAGCACGAATATAGAGGGTAAAGATTAGCAGGATGTAATGACGATGCCGACAACTCTGTAACCGCGTTGTTCTATACCGTATGCTTTATATGCTTTTCTATCGTCCAACTGTCATCCACCTTATTTACAGTGGGGGAAATAAGTATTGAACACATCAACATTTTGTCCAGTAAATGTATTTCCAATGAGCCTATTCAAGTGAAATTTGCACCAGACTTTGGTATTATCTCAAACAATCCAGACAAAAATCTTAACATTAAAGTCCATATTTAAATAAAGTTATGTGTAATAACTTATGCGGAATGAAACAGGAAAAAAGTATTGAACACACTAAGAAAAAGTTACTTAAACTAAAGATAAAGTCAGCTGGGTTAGAATATATTGATGGGCTATAAAAGTTTTTTTTTGTTACCAAGGTGCCACACAACAAACATCTAATGATGGGTAAACGCAAAGAGCTGTCTCAAGACCTTCGCAACCAGATTGTTGCAAAAAATGAAAATGGAATTGGCTACAGACGTATTTCACAACTTCTGAATCTTCCAGTAAGCACCATTGGGGGCATTATCCGTAAGTGGAACAAACATCACTCCACCATCAACCGGCCACGCACAGGAGCTCCTCGCAAGATTTCTGATCAGGGAGTCAGAAGGATACTTAGAAGAGTAGCCAAAGAGCCAAGGACCACTAGGAAAGAGCTCCAGAAAGAGGCAGCAAGTACAACTGTGACAGAAAGGACAGTAGGCAATGCACTCCACCGCCATGGCCTCCACTACTGAAAAAAATACATATAGAACCTTTAAGGTTTGCCAAACAACATTTGGACAAGCCAGTGAACTACTGGGAGCATGTACTCTGGTCAGATGAGACCAAAATTGAACTTTTTGGCTGTCACACAACACACCATGTTTGGAGGAGAAATGGCACTGGACATCACCCGAATAACACTATACCAACAGTGAAGTTTGGAGGTGGAAGTATCATGGTGTGGGGCGGTTTCTCCTCTTGTGGTACTGGCAGACTTCATTGAAGGAACAATGAATGGAGCCATGTACAGAGAGATTCCTGAGATTAACCTGCTGCCATCCACCAGGATGCTGACGATGAGACGTGGGTGGACCTTCCAGCAGGACAACGATCCAAAGCATTGGTTTCAGAAAAAGAAAATCAACTTGTTCGAATGGCCCAGTCAATCACGTGACTTAAACCCAGTTGAACATTTGTGGAAGCATCTGAAGATCCAGATTCACAAGAGGGCCATCCACAATCTTCAAGATTTAAAGACAATCTGTGTAGAGGACTGGGCCAAAATCACATCTGAATACTGCGGGCGATTAGTTACTTCATACAGAAAGTGCCTTGAAGCTGTCATTACAAACAAAGGCTTCTCCACTAAGTATTGAATTAATTTCAGTGTGTTCAATACTTTTTTCTTGTTTCATTCCACTTTATTACACATAACTTTATTTACATATGGACTTTAACAACAAAATGTTGATGTGTTCAATACTTATTTCCCCCACTGTACATGTCAGTCTTTCTAGCCATGTCAGTATTATCTTGAACACAGTCACACACACACACACACACACACACCTACACGCACACGCACACGCACGCACACACACACACACACACACACACACACACACACACACACACACACACCTACACGCACACACACACACACACACACACACACGCACACACACACACACACACACACACACACGTATGCACAATTGTGGCCTTGATGTTTCAATCTAGACTAAACTACAGAGTGTTGTTGCATGGCAATCACTGGTTAACAAGTGTAACATGTATCAACAGTACTAAACATTTCAGTAACATCCACATACAGCACACTTATCAAAATGACTCGTAGAGTACCGTACTGGAAACATCATATTGCTTGCTGTTATGTTTAAGTGCTCCCAGTGTGCTTGAATCCTACTGATCTAATATATAACCCAACATTCTAATATATTTTACATTGCACTGGAATCACACGGCATTTACAGACACATGTACAATCATGGTTGTGTCAGCTCTTTTTGGTCTGGTTTATCAAACTCATACCTAGCCTGTTCAACAAAGGCTCAGAAGGACATCAGGTGGATCTTGTTTTCCATTCACGCTGTCTTGTTTTATTTATTTTTTCTTTCCTTTGAAGCATTGCTAACTTCCGTGAAGTTGTTTGTCTAAATATTTTGTATCAGGATCGATCTCTCTTTTATTTTGGTCATCATTTTTTTTAAAGAAATGAAACCAATCCATCTGTCTATGTTCATGTTTGAGCAAGGTTTTTCCTGTGCACTGATGCGGTCCATCACTAGTCAGTAATTGATGGTCATGCATTGGCCGAATGGATCAGTGTTATTTTACTGCAGTTTTTTGCACTGAAACGTTCTGTTTGCTGTCTTCTCCTGAGGGGGTTAAAGAGATTTGGGTGATGCTCTGTGTTACAGCACTTAGACAAACTCTCCTATTTATAATAGGGTTTATTTTTTTACATCGGAAAGGAGGCAGACAGGCTCATGTTAGCCACAGTGGTTCCTTAACCTTAAGACCTGTCCTGTAAAGACAGCGGGAGCTTGCTCTCTCTCCAACATATTGTGTAATCCCTCTCTCAGCTCATGATCTTTGATCTAAAAGTATTATTACCCACCAGTATCTGTTGTTCTACTGTTTACAGTGTATTTCAAGAAGTTGTCTTAGTGCCATATTGTGTACAATCACTTGAGTTCATTATTGGGTGCTCAGTACGTGTCTATTGTTTTTACACTGTACTGGGTTGTTTAGGGAATCAGTATTTCTAGGGTAAATACATAGGTCCCTTAACTTGGTCAAGTTGAAGATAAGTGTTCTAACTCCAGCCTGCTCTGCCTCTTGTAGTTCAGGTTTATTCCAACAGGGAGTGCTATAGCCCAGTCTCTGCATCCCTCAGGGAGGACTTTGTGTTGCTAAGCTACTGATTGCATCTTCAGCACTGATACGAGGGAGTGCACATATTTACATCATCTTTTTGCTGTAACTTCACATAATCACATACATGTGTGCAAGGAGGGATTGATCATTTTGCTATGTTTGTTTTCATTTTTGTTTCAATACCAATATTTGTATTATTACCGTTGTGGGAAGGGGTGGGGTACAATAAGAACAGTATTTGGAGTTGTAGAATACCCTGTTTCCAGTGTCTATGAAGCTCTGCTTTAATGATGAATCACACTGCACTTCCCACATCACTGCCAAATGTTCTTACCTAGACAGTGTACCCCTATACCCCCCAGTCATGCATGCATGCAGTCCCTCTTGTTATGGTGAAGGAGTACATGATTCGGTAGTTGTGATACAACACACCCAGCGCTGTAAGTGTTCTGCACATGCCCACTGTGTGGCCACGCCAAGTATTGTAGTTTGCCTGCAGCATTTAACGTTTGCTTCTGAAATGCTTTTTATTATCATTATTATTATTATTAATTATTATTATTATTATTATTATTATTATTAATAATTATTATTATTATTACCACCATCTTTGGTTGTTGTTGTGGTATTTTTCTCTGAATAGAAGTCTGCTTCTTCAGTTGAATTTTGGAAATTTGCTGAATCGTAAAAGTTAGCCAAGAATGGTCTTATATGGAAAACAAAGCCTGTTTGTTAACTGTGCAACTATGACAGAACTGATGTTTAAATATTTATGTCTGTATTAGACATTTTCTTTGCAAATCTATTGTTCGATTGAAATGTAAATGAAATAAATGATGGTACACATCCGTCATTGTATACGGCTGGCACCATCGTTAGATGGAGCTACTGTACTGCTCATTTATACAACATGTAATCAGATATTTGAATATTGATATATAGTAGGGACATATTAATGTTTCAGAATGAGGAAACTCTGTAGAGTCTGCATACAAATGCCCTCATGAATAATATGTATTCCATTTATTTCTTTTGAAATACCACCCGTGAAAGGTTTCCCTTTTGCTTATGGAAATGCAAGACAGGATTTGGTCTGATCTCATGTATGTGGATGTGGCCAACTGTAGTGTTAGTTTTGTCTCCTATTTGCTCTTGCACTTACAGCTCGGCCAGGCAGTTCTCCTATATGGAACAGGCAGGTGGAAACAGGGAGATTTCATTACCTGAAACTGCATGCTACAATAAATGAAAAACAGATAATGAGACTTTCCCCCCTGTGTTGATTCAATTCAATTCAAAATACTTTATACAACAACAACAACAACAACAACAACAACAACAACAACAACAACAACAACACACTTTGTGAACCTCTGAGTGCATTTGACATCATGGCTCCACCTACTGTTCTTTTGATGTAGTGTGATAAACAACAGAATAATGTCATAACACTGCATATCCTTGTAAGTGACAAGTCCCAATTTAGTTGAGTAGTATGATAGTTCCACCACGTATTCTCCAGACCAATGACTTTCACAGTGTTATATTTTAAAATGAAAAGAACATTTAATGTTGTAAAGGGACATGGTACCAATCTGTTTGAGGTGTTTTCAACTCAAGTACACACACCATTACCTCAGATAACCATTACACTACACTGACAAATGGAATCACACTACAGTTATTTGCAAGAAATATATCTTCTGTAACTAAAATATCATGACTGAAAGCAGACAGTTACATATTTTAACAAAGATAATACCCCAGAGAAGATCATTCAGATACGGTATAAGCCTACTGGTAAGTATTGTTCTTCTGATCATAAAGACAGACAAAAACATAGAATGCTAATCATGCATGAACAGGTGGATTTGGGGAAGAGAGGTAAATGGTTGCTCCGATAACATTTCACACTCCTCCTCCTAGAACATGATGAAACAAGTCTTGACAGGAAGATCTAGGGTGTAACATATAACAATAGTGTTGCAAAACTAAAACCTGTAATTTGATTCTGACACAATGCATATTCAGCCTCCAATTCCTCATTATGATGAACAAGTTGTTTCATCAGAGTTACAGAGAAAAGAGGGCCACATGAATCAGATAATCATCAGACATCAGGCCTACACATTTTAAGCCTTTAAGCCTTTCTTGGATACAGAGGCTGTCACCCCATGGATCTCCAGATACAGAAGATCAGATGCAATTGGGATTTATCTGCAATGTTTCTGGATGCAAAATGATGTAATCCATATTGTTTTGCCAACAATTTGGATATTTCATGGACACTCAGTGTAGTGTGCCCTCATTAGAAACCAATGTTTAACTAATTAATATAATACTTTACACATACTATATAGGCTTTTTTTTTTTTTTTTGCAGGAATGCTGAATGAAATAGCAATGTAATAATATGTATAATAATAACAGGTCGTTGATCATAACGGTACCTTATCCTCCTTATCGCCGCCTTCTGGTTGTGGCAGCGGCGCTCCTCGCACAATCAAAGGAGGGGCGTGCGCATGCGCAGTTGCAGTGGGCTTGGGTTGTGTTTACAGCCTGAATACTGTTACAGATGTAGCAAGCTTGTGCAATGTTATGTCAACCGTTTTTGGAATAAAATACTATTGTGGAAACAAGGTAAGCTTTTCGACACTTGTATGCGTCTCTATGGTCAATGATTAAGTTGGTTGCCTCTCCTCAGAGGACAATTAGTCTATTTGGGATGTAGAATTGTCTCGTTAGCTCGCTAGCCAGCTAGCTGACAGTGGACGTATAAAGGCTTGTTCATCACTATTAGGCCAAGCAAACGGTTTTTGCAGAATTTCAAGTCATGTTATTATAAGCTTAGATATAGAGTTAGATCATGTCTAATATACACATAATTGTTCTTAACTCATCGTAGCTATCATGAAAGAATTAAGCTACAAAAACCTTTGCGGCATCAAATCATGCGCCAGAAGTTGGGTTGTGTTGGAGCTGTCAGTTAGCATCGCCAGCCATGTTACCTCCACGACGTTTTAATTGTTCTAATGTTTAGACCAGGAGTCGGTAGGTATCTTCATCTGACCAAATCAGATCTCTTGTTAGCACTTCCAAGAATTGCCAAATCATCTTAGTTTGGTATTCGTCTGTTTTTGCGGTCCTTTCCGTTATACTACCGTGCCAGCTAGCTACGTACGGTTAGCTAGTAGGGGGCTGTCTCTCTGTAACTGTCACTGTCAGATTGCATTATACTGGACATGTATCATCCATTGATGTATTATAAACCTCAGCTACTAGCCCTCACCTGGCTGTCAACATGTCGTCAGAGACAACTATTTGGGCAGAGCCGAGCTGGGTCCAGAGATGTCTGGTGACCCTCTCTGCCCTGGGTCCAGAGATGTCTGGTGACCCTCTCTGCCCTGCTAGAACACACTGCCAGGTGTAACATAGTAACATATGTGTGACTGACCATTGACCCCCATCACAACAAAAGTCTATCCAATGCTTATCCCCTTATCAAAGGGCCAATGCTACTATCTGTGCTCCTGTCGTTTGAAAGGGATAACTCAGTGATGAATAGCTGTAGTCATGGTAACACAGTACCACAGTTCATTTCCCCCTCTCACCTGAAACACCAACACAACTGTTAGTCACACCCTCGCCATTCTGAATGCTATACCAATATTTGCATTGCAGCTCATGCTCTCAGTGGGGGAAAGGTGGTTGATTGTCTTTGATCAGTTGGAGTTATTATGTGTTAGCCAAGTTTCTGAATGTCAGGCAGGATTTCTGTCATTGCCCTTGTGCGACTAATTTGCCTCACAAATAAATGTGTAATCCACCAGGTACGTGACTCAAGCCATGAGCGATGATGTCTGCAGTCTTTTGACAGGTCATTATTGACAGGACACAGAGGAAAGGCAGGGTAGCCGGAGGAAGTCCATGTTTCCAGAGAACTTTCCCAGGCGCAGTTGGAGCTATTGAACCTGCTGAGGCCAGGTCAGGTCCGGAGCTGCATTCTCCTGGAGAACCTGTCCTGGATGATACTAGACACCTGTCTTGTTTTGTTTTGCAGACACATCGTGGCAGACATGTAGTGTACTGAAGCACCATGCCACTTGGGCTTTCTTGTAGGTAGGTCTTCCAGTAGGTGTGTCACAGACAGTGTGGGCGTGCTGTTGATGGTAGGCTACATCCAAAGGACTGCCAACTACAACATAGGATTTTGAGATATACTGTAGGCTAATGCAAAATGTTTCCACATGGTTTGATAAACTCCTGACACCCCTGTTTGCACAGACGACTGGATGCAGTTTAGGTTAATATCAGTAATAATAATGAATATCCGTCCACCTACGCCACTAAGGTTGTTGGTTGGCTCTCCCCTCTGAGTGAGATTCTTATCGTCATCACCCACACAATGTGTCACTTTGTCTCTCTTTCTCTCCCTGTCTCTCTTTCCCTTTGTGCAAAATCACTTGTGACTCGCCTGGCCTATTCTCATCTATCTATCTATCTATCTATCTATCTATCTATCTATCTATCTATCTATCTATCTATCTATCTATCTATCTATCTATCTATCTATCTATCTCTTTCTCCTACCCCCCATCTCTCTCTCTCCTAAGCTCATCTCCCCGTCTCTCCCTCTCTCGCTATGTGAAATCACTGCTGTGAATGTGGTTGAAGAGGATGTGTTGCAAGCTTGAATGCTCTCTTTTCTGACTCTCTCTCTCTCATGCAAGAGAGAGAGAGAGAGAGGAAACATCAGCTTGTGTTTGTCTTTCTTCTTTGTCCAGTCTGCTCCAGTCTCTATTTGGCTGTAATGTCCTGGGGCAGAGAGTGGGGATGCCTGACAAGGCAGCCATTATGAGGTAGTGGGAGCAGGGGAACAGAGCTGGGTGTCAGGGTGAGGCAGCATGAAACAGCGTCTTGTGTGAATGTGCCAGTGCAACCTTTCGGGTGTTTTTGAGATTGGAGTTGTTCTGGCATCTGTCCCATGCCGACTCGCGTGTTTCAATTTATCGGAGGGTGCATCTCTAGTTGTGCGTGCATGCGTGTGTGTGTGTGTGTGTGTGTGTGTGTTGTGTGTGTTGTGTGTGTGTGTGTGTGTGTGTGTGTGTGAGAGTGTGAGAGAGAGAGCTTGTTCCAAGTAATAACTATCACATTTCATCATCAGTTCTTTCATAGGCAGCTTTGTTTAGTGCTGTTTGCGAAGGTAATGTAACTTTGTGTTATGGCTATTTGCCCTAGAGAGCATAAAACGTACAGGGCCTGTCCAAAGAAATCACTATTCTGGTCAGCTGAGGAAGCAAGCGTTAAAAGCTACGGAATAAATCCTAAACCAATTAAATGATTAGGCCCACAGGTTAATAATAATAATAATGATGCATCTATTTAGTGCTTTTCTCAGTACTCAAAGATACTACATTCCATGATTTAAAAATATGGGATTGGAGGGATGATTTGAAAGAGGAGAATGTGCTGGATTCTTTGATGGTTGGTGGTTTGGGAGAGCGTTTCAAAGAGTGGGGGTTGCAGCGGGGAAAGCCACCCAGATCCTGTGTGTAAGGTTAAATTGGCTTCAAATTCGGCCCCAATTCTGTTACAGAATTACCTAATGTGCAAGCAGGAGTGTTGTTCATCACACAAACCAGTAATGTGGAAAGATTTAGCATTAGCCTACAGTCTAAAAATCTACAACTCCTACGTTGTAGGTGGATATAGCCCGTCTTGCTTACTGACTGACACCCAAGAAATACATTTGAGTGTTTTTCAACAGCTCACTGACTTAAGTCGATATAATGACCACCACCTTGGTTAGGAAAACCACCTTGGTTAGGAAATCCGCATCTCTCAATAGTCACCCTTTGAATCCAATGAATTGAATCATTTCCCTGGCGTTCATATAGACGTGAGGAGTGCGTGTGTGCGTGCGGGGGGGCGTTGTTTGCATCAGCACAAATGCACAGTTCCATATTCTCACACCCAGAGGTCAGACAGTAATGAGACCTAACAGGACTGCAGAACCTGAGACAGCAGGCCGGGTATTTGTCTGTATGTTTCCCACTGTAGGCTCCTGACAGACGTCATCCCTCACACACACACACACACACACACACACAACCTGTCACTCAACTCAAGTCTGCACGTTTCCTGCAACAAAACTGAAAAACAACACCACACATGGAGTCACAGGCTTTATCTTAACAACATATCACTAGTCTAGTTTGGACATGTGTGTACGAGCTTGAGTAGATAAACTAGCCTGTTTTTCACTGAAGGGGTAGGTAGGCCTACTGCTGTTTAGCATAAGATAGGCCTAGCTGTTCCTAGGTTAGCAACTGTATAATATATACATAATATATTATATAAAAAGCCTAGTTGAAAAGGTGATTGAAATAGATAAATAATAAATATGTCAGTAATGTTATGTGCACCAACTATGGTGCCTTTTTGTGCTTTCATGTTTGTTTGTGTTATTCCTCCATTGTTGAGAGGGGGATCCAAAAATAGTCTGTATGGTCTTGACCCGCCGCCAGAACCGCCCGTTTACTTTTCTTCCTGTTACACACTGGCACCTTCCCTTCTCTGCTCCGTTTCGCCCTCTGCTTCTCTCTCTCTCTCTCTCTCTCTCTCTCTCTCTCTCTCTCTCTCTCTCTCTCTCTCTCTCTCTCTCTCTCTCTCTCTCTCTCTCTCTCTCTCTCTCTCTCTCTCTCTTCCTCTTCCTGTAAGGATCTGGCCTATCTCTATCCTTCCCTCCTCCTCCCTCCCGGCTTTTCCTGTAAGAGTAGTCAGCCATGTTAGCCCTGCGTGAGAAAAGGCTCCTGTCAAACATCACACAGAGCCTTTTATTGTAGTCTCGAATCAAAATGGTGGTTCATCAGGGAACAGCTCTGAAGTAGGCTAGGGCTCACTTTGAAACTTTGTGACTTACATATTTCTGCTTCCAAACTTGCATGATAGTGTTCAGACATTTTGGGAAGAGCCAGTAACTAATTTGAAAAGAGTCAAGGCAGTCAGTCATTTGTTTCACTTTTGAATATCGCCATGGGGATGAATGGTGTTTTCGCATTGGATCTTCACCATTCACCCATGCCCCAGCTCCCTCTCATATCCCATTCACAGTCACACATTGGCCTCTTCTTCTATGATTCTGCTTCACCATAGCTCAAGCCTACATTGCACCACCGTACTCTGCAGATGTTCAGTATTATTCCACTTTCCTGAAACAGATCACTCCTTTTCTTTTCTTCTCCTCTAGCTATCCTCCTTGTTTTTCTGTCTCTTGTTCATTTACTCCTCTCTATCTCTCTCTTGTTCTCCCTTTTCTCTTCACTCATTCTCTGTCTCTCCTCTTCCATTTCTTCCCCTCTTACGCCCCCCTCCTCTCTCTCTCTCTCTCTCTCTCTCTCTCTCTCTCTCTCTCTCTCTCTCTCTTTCCCTCTCAAACTCAATGCCCTTTCCTCGTCTATCAGCAGCACCTGCACACCGTTGCCCTCCTCAGGTTCTTATATGTAACTGCACTATTGCGAACTCTGCCTCCTATGCCGTGTCATGTATGAGATAAGTCCTCCAGAGACACTAGCTAGATAGCGGTGAACATGTCCCAAACTAGGCTACCCTTTCTCTTGAAACGTCTATGGGTTTAAATGCTTATTCATGATTTCATTTCACCATGACCTTTCTTTTTGTTTGTTTGTTTGTTTGTTTTCCTTTCTTTTTTTCCTAGGTGATTTTACTCATTCCCCCTCATTCATGAGCCTGGCTTGGTTTAGCAGTCATGGATGACAAGGCTTCGGTCGGGAAAATTAGCGTGTCGTCCGACTCAGTGTCCACGCTGAACAGTGAGGACTTTGTGCTGGTGTCCCGGCTGGGGGACGAGACGCCCTCCTCCACTAATAACGGTAGCGATGACGAAAAGACCGGACTGAAGGTAAGACGAGTGCCTGAGTGGAGCAGAGCTCTGACTGGGTTGATCTGTGACAGCTGCTGGTGAAAGGGCACGTCTGCAGCCGATTTGATGTTTGGACTTTTAATGCATTTCAGCGTTGTTGAAAATCAATGACACTCTCGCTAGTCAACTAACACAGCTCGTTTTGTGAGGGTACTAGGTAGCAGTGTGGATTATTATTATTGCCATTGCATTGCAATTTTTTGGCTTGACTAGCGAGTGCGTGTTGTGATTGTGTTGAAATGTATTTCCGTGTTTCAAAATAAAAGTCTGAACATTTTGATTGGTTGCCAACTTGCTCCCCCTTTCACCAGCCGCTGTCACACATGGATAACCACTGGAAGAGGAGGAGGAGTAGTAGTAGAGTAGCCTATAGCTTAATATACACAGGCAACTTACCTGTATGTCAAAGCCTCAATCAAAGGGCTGATGGAAAGGTAACAACATCCTATTAGGAGCAGACATGTCTGCCTTTTTCCACCAGTAGTGTTCAATCAGTAGTTTGGAATGCCAGTGTCATAACCCGCCCACTTGACTAAAACGATTGCCCCCCCTCCCCTTGAAAAACATCCCCTGCTTCCAACACACTCGCTCTCATACGTTATAGCCAATCCCATTCCATGCTTTTAGCTTTTTTTTGACACATTCCTCAATGACTGCCTACCTCCTCTGTAACACACCTGTTTGTCCTCCTGCCATCCACCTGTTCTGTTGTTGTTGTGGTCCTGAGGAGAAGGAATACTGTGATGTCACATCCTGTTCATACCGTCTGTGCAGTGTGCACCATCAGTGGGGTGGGTGGAAGGGGTGTGGTTTCACAGGGCTAGTCATAGTACAGAGCTCAATCGTTCCGAGGAGAGGAGAGGAGAGGAGAGGAGAGGAGAGGAGGGGATGCTGCTGCTGCTGCTTCTGCTGAGGCAGACATGCAGGATGGAGCCTCAGCTCACCGCCATCACAGAGATAGGAGGAGTCAGAGGGTTCACTGCATCCATTTCCGTCCGCAGTCTCTGGAAACAGAAGGATTGGGCTGGTTTTTCAATGCTGGGAAACAAAAAAACTATGTCCTTATTGATTTGAGCAAAGCGTGTGTGATGTCCGGGGTCTTACGATATTTTTCGGGCCACAGAGTGGAGCATGTTAGACCACCAATCAGCAAAAAAGCCGCTCACCCATCTTCTAATTCTAAAAAAAGATGTGCCTCTCATATGGGGGGGGGGGGGGGGGGGGGTCGAGTTACACAGATACACTCTCACTCTCATCCTCAAGTCTATTCACCCTGTGGTTCTGTCTCAGCTGTGGTCTGGGTGGTGGTATTAGTCCATTAAGGGCTCTCTCTCTCTCTCTCTCTCTCTCTCTCTCTCTCTCTCTCTCTCTCTCTCTCTCTCTCTCTCTCCCTCCCTCTCCCCCTCCCTCCTTTGTGCTCTCAGTATTGTCCATTAAGGGATCCATTTCTCTCTCTCTCTCTCTCTCTCTCCAGGCTCACTTTCTCTCTTACTCCACACAGATCTGTCCCGTTCTGCAGTCAATCCCATTGTATTTCTTTGTCTAAGAATACTTTTCAGTTTTCACTGTCATCGTTGACAATAGGTGGTCGCACACACTGTCACGCCCCCATCCCCTCTCCCCTCCATCACTGTCATGATCCTTTCCATTTTACGTCAGGTGCTGAGGATTTGCATAACTGATTGGCTCACATGTCAAAAATATCACTAGCTTCTATGGTGTACTTCTGTTCTGTGCCTCTCCGGACCTTGTACTTTGGCCAAGGCTGTAGTGCTCTAAATGTGCCACCAGATGGCGCTAGCGGAGTATGAATTTGCAGTTAACCAGAGCTGGTCAATTCATGTGCTTCGATATAGTCAAGCATTAGTCAATAGTCAAGCAACATTACTGTTACGACAGACATCGAATTGCACACATACACATACACACACACACACACACACCTCTTTATTTTTTAAAAAGTGATTCAGGTTCCTGATATTTCCTACCTGTTGTTGTTCCATTGTCTCTTCCCTGAGCCCCCACAGTTAGGTGAAGAGGGTGGTGTAGAAAAGGGCTTGTCTAAAACGTGTTGTTTGTTACGCAGGTGATTTCTGAGGAAGGGGTCAGCTTTAAGGTCAGTTTCACTCTCTCTCTCTCTCCCACTCTTTCACTCTCTTTCCTCTCCCTCTGTGCTGTGATTATGTGGTGACACTGTCTGTGCTCTATGCTCCTTTGTGTATTTTGATTGGCTGTTGAATGATTGATGGCCTATTAGCTCTGTCCTGTTCTAATGCTATTGGTCCTGTATGCCGCTGGCCCTGGTTCAGGGCTGTTTAGCTCTAGGCCTAGTTGTTAATCCTGGCCCCCAGGCCCCTAGACCCAGACCCCAGGCCTCCAACTTCCTTTCCCCTGCGCCCCCTGCTGCCTTCTCGTCAGGAGGCTGCCGCAGGCTGAGGCTGAGGGATTATGCCTTGCTGTCTTCACTGTCCAGTCGGAGCCAATTAAACAACAGTCCTGTCTGCAGCTCCCTGCTATCACAGCTTGGCCCCCCT
>NC_137689.1:60914633-60949633 GCF_963989245.1 Nansenia antarctica
ACAAAGAGGCTTATTCACTACCAGGGCCGACACGTCCTCACAGGAATTCATCACTGTGCCGGAGATTAGACAGCTTCTGCCTCATCAGCCAGAAAGGATGTCGGGTCCTCTCAGACAGTCACACTGTCACAAAGGGCGGCCCCAGACATGCCTGTATGGAAAGCCAAGCGATGGTGCTGGTGGGCAGAGGCAGAGCCCCCCCATTATCAACTCTCTGGGCTTGGTTGTTGGGAATGTTAGAGGAGAGCGCTAGTTAGCCTATCTTTTTTTTTTTGATACTTTTTTTTTTTTATACTTTTTTTTTTCCCCACATTTTATGGACAACAAACATCAACAGCAGAAAAAGAAAAAACATACATACATACACAAGGTCATGGGGTCAGCAAATACAGCATATAAACATACAATCAGTACAAAGAATCGCCATCTTCATTGGCTAAATAATCGCACCATTTTTCCCATCGTTTTTCCCCCAACTCTTTCTGAAGCCTTAAAGAGAAGGTCATTTGTTCCATTAAATGCAAATGCTCAACTGTTTTAACAAAGAGACCAACAGTAGGACAGCTTTTCTGAAGCCAACATTTTGTGATGGCCTTTTTACCTGCCACCAGTAACATTTTTAGGAGGTAGGTATCATTTCTGCTTAGCTCATCAGGGATGAGTCCAAGATAAAAAGATGTAAGAGACATACTAATGCTAAACCCCAGGGTTCTTGAAATGATCTTTGCAACTTCCGTCCAAAATGTCTGGATAGGAGGACAAGACCAGAAAACATGTCTGTGATCAACCATGGTCTCTCCACATTCCCTCCAGCAACCAAGCTCAGTACCAGTTTGTTTAGACTTTTGTTTAGGGGTGATAAAAAAGCGAATTAAGTTTTTCCAACAAAAGTCTCTCCAGGTTAGGGAGTTGGTGGAGGATGACTGTACCAGTTAGCCTATCTTAGCGCTCCTCTCTCCTCTAACCCCATCCTCATCCTCCCTCACCAAGCTCTGACAAGGTTTGTTGTTTCCCACAGAAAAAAAAACCATTCACTTCCTTTCCCTCACAAACAGCCAAACACTACAACATGAACATGGGCTGATTTGAAAACAAAAAACAACTGTGGCGTATTTTTAGACGGACGCATATTTCCTCTTCATTAAGGCATGGTTGATTATTTGTGGAATGTTGGGAACTAAACACGGCACTCACACGCCAATAATACATGACAATGTTATGCCTCTTAGATACCAGGAGCCGCACAGATACGACTTTAGGAGTACACAGCAAACTGTGAAACTTGGAAGCATTGTAGGAATGCAGTGAAAACCTGAAATAGTCTTTTTTTTTTTACTTAAAGTGAATTCAACTGTTATAATGTACGATGCCGTCATCACAGTTTTCATCCCCATATAAGGTGTTGACAACCTCATTACATTTTCAGACACTGACAAATACATATTTCCACCATAACTCGACGTAAACCCAATGTCACTGTCCCATTATTTGTTTGATTCCTACATTTTAATTTTAGTTTGTTGTGTTCTATAGCGTGCTCCAACTGCTTGCAGCATGTGTCATGTCTGAATCGTTTTTGACTTGTATAATATCTCAAGAGAGTCTTTACAATCTTAGTTTATCATTGGATTACATTAACCACAATGTGATATATATATATATATATATATATATATATATATATATATATACACCTTTCATATCACCTTTCATATGGTGGTGTAAGTGCCAAGTTATCTTCTCACGGCAATGAGGCAAAACACACCAAGTCACTCCACTATTTGAAAATCCAGCTAAAGCAAATCACTTGGTGGTGAAAATTGTCTCTATTTCTTTTTTTCCAGCGCTGTGGCGAAAGACAAGCAGAGCTTTAAGCTGCGTCCAGGAATGGACAAGAAGATCGTTATCTACGTCCAGCAGACGTCCAATAAGGAGCTGGCGATCGAGAGGTAACCCAGACCGAACGTTGTTACAGTACAGTACATTTTCTCCTCGACCTGGTGGGACCTCGGCCCGCCACCGCGGAGATTTATCAGTCAGAACGTCTCTTCCTAGCTATTCATAACAAGCCATAATTCTGTTATATTGATAAACAACGGCTGTTTCACGTCCGTCTGTTTCCAAGATTAACTGTCCCAGTCTGGTACATGAGAAAGTAATGCTGTAGATGTCCCCCTTTTTTCCAAGCTTGCTAATTCCCTACGGTTAATAACATGGTTATGAGCTGGCGTCACAAACACGAACTTCAATCTTATGGGTTTTGTGTTATTCTTTAGTGGTTTTACAGTAGTGGGATTTGGAGGGCTTTGTGTTAGTGTGTTGTGTTCTGCTCTGTGTGAGAGACCCCGCTATTCACCTGGTTCTAACTGACACTTTAATGAGGTGTGCTGTTCTCTGTCTGTGTTTGTCTGTGTGTGTGTCTGTGTGTTTCTGTCTGTCTCAGGTGCTTCGGCCTCCTGCTGAGCCCAGGCAAGAACGTGAAGAACAGTGACATGCACCTTCTTGACCTGGTGGGTGTCAGGGGACTGAGCTGTCATCCTGTACTAGTCTCTTCTGCTGCCTTCTCCTCTACACTACACCTGCTCACCGAAAACCGCCATGAGTCTGTACTGCTTGTTCCCAGCTGCCTGTACTTAACTGGCCCTACCTGATACTGTATGTCCCATCTGGGCCCATAGTTATCAAACATCACAGAATTACTTAATCATGCTAAAAGCACAGTTATGATTAAAAAAAAACTCATAGCTCAGAGTAGTTAGTGGGAGTGTGTTATCAACCTAAACGATGAGTAGGACCGACTCTTACAGTAATGAATTTCTTCTTGATTGTAGAACATATTTCGAGCCACAAGGGACATTTTGAAGACGTTCCTTAGTTTTCTCCCGTATATTGGGTTCCAAACATTGAATATCCAATTGAGTCGTAACAACACACTCTAAATTAAATAATAATAATAGAAATGATTGACCTTTTGTTCAACTTTACGGTAAAGAATTGCTATGGTTTATTTTGGTATAATAATAGTCATGGTATCACAATAAAATTGTTATACCTATAATGTTTTGTTCATTATGGATTTAGGGGTTACGTTACATCTATGCATAGGCAGCTTCTTTGTGGATCATCTGATGTTGAGTGCTGGGAAAATCAATAGCCTTTCGGATGATGTTTGGTGCTATAATTAATTAAGTTTGAGTTATTGCTCTAATGGTTGTCTGTGATGGATCCAAATTGTCTCTATTGCACTGCTACATTTTCCCAGTTGCCAAAAAATATTTTTATTTCTCAGGAGAGCACCGGGCACTGTGCTTGCAGCCTTATAACAGTAACTCATAACCCTGCTAGGTCACTCTTTGAATTATCAGGCAACTTATGAGGTGTTTCCTTCTCTAGAGAGACTAGTGCTCTAACTACCCGCCCTGTCCTCAATGGTGACATCCCCTCTCTCTCCCACTCTCTCTCCGTGGCTTACACTCCACTGTAGTTGTGTCCCAATATCCACTCTAGAATCCCACTTGGTATGAAATAATGTACTGTATTGGCCATGCGTTGTTAATTGTGGATGTTGGACCGTCTATAGGAGTCGATGGGGAAGAGCTCAGACGGAAAGTCTTACATCATCACAGGGAGCTGGAATCCCAATACGCCTCAGTTCCAGGCTGTCAACGAGGAAACTCCCAAAGGTAAGACAGACAGACAGGCAGGCCGGCAGACAAACAGACAGACAGACGGACATCACACACAGATGTCTCCACATTCTGTTATGTAGCAGTGCCAATCTTATGTCTTCCACTTCCTTTACGTGACCTTATGTCTGTGGTCAACAGCCTTCCACAGAGTCATATCCATGACCATGGTTGATCTGGGTTGTGTCACTGTTTAATAGGTTTTCTGTTGATATCGATGATGGTTGCATTGTGTTTGGCAGATAAGTTCATGTACATGACCACGGCGGTGGACCTGGTCATCACGGAGGTCGAGGAGCCGGTGCGCTTCCTGCTGGAGACCCAAGTCCGAGTGTGCCCGCCCAACGAGAGGCTCTTCTGGCCCTTCAGCAAACGCAGCTACACAGAGACCTTCTACCTGAAACTCAAACAGGTCAGACAGACATCATGACTCTATGATGAGCTCCTGACCAAAGTGGTAGTGGTGGTCTAACCCTCTCCTCGGGGCGCCCCAGCCGCTCCACATATTTGATCTGTTCCACCACCAGCACACCTGATTCAACTAATCAAGTCCAAAGCAATTATGATTTGGACTTGATTAGTTGAATCAGGTGTGCTGGTGGTGGAACAGATCAAATATGTGGAGCGGCTGGGGCGCCCCGAGGAGAGGGTTGAGAAACACTGGGGATAGTCAGTTGGACTGGTGAAGGGAAGGTTGTTGCGAGTTCAAATCCCACCACTAGTGTCCCCTTGAGTAAGGCACTTAGCCCTCAGTTACTCCAGGGGGAATGTCCCTGTAATCTGTAATTGTTAGTCTCTTTGGATTAAAAGCGTCTGCTAAATGGCTAATTCTTCTAAATTCTTCTGCCATAGCTTCTTCAAGCTACATATCCCTGAAACCATGAACCCGTCCCCCTGATGGGTTTTTGTTCTCCCGATCACCTTTTCTGTTCGTGATGGTAGCTGAAACGTGTTAGACGATGTTCTGTAACTGTTTATCTGTATTTCTCATTCCTCTGTGTGTCTGCAGATGGAGAGGAAGGAGCGTAAGAGTATCTCGGACACGCAGTATGAGGTGCTAAGTCTAGAGAGTGAGGCGGAGAGAGAGAGGAAGAAGACCACGGCCAGCCCCAACATCCTGATGTCGGCCTCCCACGGATCCATGGTGCTATCGCCCCCCGACGATGAGGAGGAGGAAGGTGAGCAGTCCTCCCCTGTGCTCCTCTCTGTCTCTCTCTCTCTCTCTCTCTCTCTCTGTCTCTGTAGCAGCACAGTACAGTTTGTACTTTGCCACTCTTGATCGACGTTCTAGGTGTATTTGTCTCAGCAGCCCTCTCTGTATGTGTCTGTCGTCGAGCCTTTAGTCTCTGCTAGCCATGGCTTGTTTGTGTGTTATCAGTCCAGCTGTTCTATGTGTGTGTTTATGTATCCAGACCCCAGTGTCAGTATCTATATCTCAACACCTGTGTGTACGCGTGTGTGTGTGTGTGTGTGTGCGTGTGTGTGTGTGCGTGTGTGCTTGTGTAACAGACAACGACGAGCCGTTGCTGAGCGGCTCAGGAGACGTGTCAAAGGAGTGTGCCGAGAAGATCCTGGAGACCTGGGGAGACCTGCTGTCCAAGTGGTGAGTGAGGAGAAAAGATCTCACTCGTCATCATTATATGACCATGTTGTCCAACATCTCCAACATGTCCCACCCTCCCCCTTCACTTTAGTCGTCAAAGAAGTGTACTTCTGGGATGTGCCTGAACTGTAAGTCATAGCCTGTATGTTGCCCCCCCCCCCCTCACCTTAGCTTATATTAGTTCACAATTCAAAGTGATACATAAAAACAGGGAGGGGGGAGTCCAGTAGGGCTGAGCTGTCAGGAGAAGGATCGATGTCCTGGGTTTTTAATTTGCCTGTCGATCGGTCGGCGGAGGCACGTCAGGGAGAGAGATGAGGGGACTTACTGTTGGCACGGTGATGGAGTGCCCTCTGAGAGTTAAAGATGTCCACACTGCAGCTGAGTTATGGCTCAAATCACAACTCCTTTAACATCCTTCATTTGAGGTTACGAGTTCCTTTACCATACCATGATATTGCAGATATTAAATCATAAAAGCAAGTGAAATAAGGACACATACTGTAGGCCTATGTTTGGATGTCATAGACCTTATGTACTGTGTGGTCTCCTGATCTGAACAATGTTTGGTAGCAGCTGGGTTTCCTGTGACCTATACAAGGGCTGATGCTTCAACAGTTTCATTGCCCCCCGCCCCCAGCACAAACACACACGTCCACGCACACACACACGCGCACACACACACACGCGCATGCGCGCGCACACACACACACACACACACACACACACACACACACACACACACACACACACACATCCTGCTAATTTCAGAACTCATTCATGGGTGGGGAAATGAGTTAGATATTTTAATCTGGATGTGGGGACGTAAAGAAAGAGGAGGAGGAGGGAGGGGGGGGGGGGTTCACATCCAGATAAGCAGCTTATTAAGATTATTTCCCGCTCCCATTACTCTCATTGTTCTTAATCAAAACCTCGTGAAGAATTGAATTAAAAAGTCCCAGAATTTAATTATGGGCGCTCAGTAGCTTGTGTCTGAACTGTGAAGTGCCGGTCACATCTGTAGTCCCCCCCCCCCCCTCACTCTCTGTGAAGCCATACTTCAGCAAAGGGTGGGTGGGGGGGGGCTATTGGCATTCCTAAATGATACAAACACTGGGTACACGCAAGGGAGCAGCTTTTTAAAACACTTTATCTCTAGGCATGGCTTGCCTTGGCAATGGTGTCTCTCTGGAGAATGGCTGTGTTGACTGAAATAGCATGTTTAGGAAATGTGCCTTCTTTTAACTGGTAAAGAACGGTACCAAAAGGCATCATGAGATCGGCAGTGTACTACACACTCAAAGCATGCCTTGTTTTAATTTTGTATTTGTTTGTTCAGAGAAGAAACCAAGTAGTCAGAGCAAATAAACAAACACAGAAATAAACAAAGATACAGGATACATTCATGTCCATCTGTCAGAAACCTAGTCATATGCACCAGCCATGTCACCCCAGAGGCTTCTGGGAAGAGTTAGAGTGTCTCTGAAATAACCCTTGTATAGAGTGTCTCTGAAATAACCCTTCTCTCACTCTCTCTATCTCTCTCCCTCCATTCCTCTCTACATCCCTCGTCTCCCTTAGGCTTCATCACACACCTTGTAAATAAGACTCACTGTTGTTCACTGCTCTGCCCCTTTAGACACAATGTCACAGTCATGACCTCCTGATCAGTCCAGATTGTGCAGAGACATAAATTAATACGCGCAGAATACGCTGCCTCTGTGCACTTGTGGCCAGTGGCTCTGTCAGGTGGCCCCGCCCTCAGTCACAGGTCCAAACCAGACCAGCTGAGAGAGAGAGAGAATCAGTCAATAATAATAATAATAATAATACATTTTATTTATATGGCGCCTTTCATGGCACTCAAGGTCGCCGTACAACAACAAATCTAAAAACAGCCACAAAATTCAAAACACTAAATACATAGAAATATACAGTATAAAACATAGCCATAATATAGGAGGGTGGTTTAACGAATCATGAATGGTTTTGTCTCTGCAACTGAACTGGCATGTTACACCCCCAGAGAGACAAGGCCATACTGTATTTCTCTCATTTCTCTACCACTGGCGTACAGTAGCACTTACTCATAAAGGGTGGAACCCAACTTGAGATCCACGGGCGAATTATCCAGTTAAGTCAAAGTATTAGCAAATTTCCTATTGACGTAAACGCAAGATTGGCTAAGACTTTCCTCTACTCTCCTCCCAGGCATCTGAACCTGTCGGTGCGGCCCAAGCAGTTGCCAGCGCTGGTGCGCAGCGGGGTGCCAGAGGCCCTCAGGGGCGAGGTGTGGCAGCTCCTGGCAGGGTGCCATAACAACGACCACCAGGTGGAGGAGTACCGCACCCTCATCACCAAGGTAGGCCTGGACAGAGTATACAGCGTCTCCCTACACACACATACACACACACGCACACGCACACGCACACACACACACACACACACACACACACACACACACACACACACACACACAAAACCAGGGTTTCCCATTAATGACCTAGACTGTGGCAACCCCTGCCATAGTCTAATTTGTCCCGCCATAGTCTCATAACGAACTGAAAATATTTTTACACGTGCGACGTGTTTTTTACATGTGAACGACGTGCAATCCTTTTGGGGATTCACACCGCATCTACTGTAGGTCCATATGATTTTGCACTACCCCCCTTGACAAAATTCTCCACTAGCAACACCCCCCCCCCCCCCCCCTTTGACGAAACAGAGGGCAGAGGGTCCGAGGCCCACCCAGCACAGTCTCCAAAACTCCTGTGGGAAACACTGCACAACACACACTGGATCACAGTGGAAACAGCTGAGCATGCTAGGAGAGTGAGTGTTGGGGAGTAAAACCCCATTATGTCACTTATGCAAGGGGTAAACGTCCATGTGAAACAAACTGTTTATTTACATTGGGGATTTTGACATTGTTATTTGAACTTGGACATAGTATTAGTAATATAAAATAGTAATATAAGAGTGTTATTTGACATTCTCCCACATTTTGGGAAACTGGGTCCTGGGTGCGTGGGTGTGTCTGTGTGTGTCATGTAGGGAAGCCTGCTTGGGTTATGAGAGAAGGGGGAGACCTCTCCTCTGCCTCTCCTCCGATGGGAAGAGACAGCTGCTCTTCCACCGCATCAGGTCACACACAGGGATGCTCAGCTCTCTTGGTCGCCATGACTCCCACATGCTCAGCCTGCCCTGACACATTCCCCTTTGCTACTTCTCTCCTACTAACACCACAGCCCTGCAGACCTGTTTAAGTATTTATGTGGATTTTGGAAATAGTGATGATAGAATTTAAAGTAGAACAATTACTCAACTAACTGTCCATGATTAATGTTGTGGGTAGTGATGGTCTAGTAGTGGATAGTGAATTAGACTGGTGATCAGAAGGTCATGAGTTCAAGTCCTACCTGGGAACACCACCACTATTGTGCCCTTGAGTAATGCTCTTAAATTACTCCAGGGAGACTGTCCCTGTAATCTGTAAGTCGCTATGGATAAAAGAGTCTGCTAAATGGTTAAAATGTAATGAACTGCACTGGAGTAAAACAAAGTCAGTTGGTCAATGTTCTGACCTCATTAATGAAAGCCTTTTTTGTTGTTGTCAAGAATTATTCTTTGATCTAAATCGCATTTTGTGGAAACTGTAAACAGATTTAATTTGACCAGTACATACAAAGAACCTTGGCAAAGCTTTAAATAATGTCATGTGACACGATCACAAGGCAAAGATGGCTCCATATCCCCCCCCCCCCTTGACCGACCCCAAGATTGAAAGTCACTGGTCTACAGTGTCAGGTCGTTGCCATATAGACCACCTGTCAGTCATAGATATAGGCAGCCATTTTGTGCCCTGGCGTTGCACATAGGAGCCCATAAAGGGGTCTGAGGTGAAGACTTAGTGCTTTTATCTTCCTAAGTGGAAGATGATGGTTCACTTATCTCGCAGTGACCATCTCTGAATCTAAATGGCCATTTAAAGCAATTATTTGTCCTACTCCTCAATGTCCCATTTGGTCTTAATGTAATTTCTGTGTAATGTGACTGCTGCTGGGCAGCCCCTCGTTAGGGTTCAGTGATTTGCCCTTTGGCGCTGGACACTGCAAGCTCTTTTCTTACTCTGTAGTACTATGAGGTGTGAGTTAGTGAGTACTGTATGTGTACTCTGTGTGTCTGTGTACTGTATGTGTGTGTCTATATGTGTGGGTTTGTATGTGTACTGTGTGTGTCTGTGTACTGTATATGTGTGTCTTTATATGTACTATATGAATGGGTGTGTGTACTGTCTTTATGTGCGTGTGCGTGTGTGTGTGTGCGTGTGTGTGTGCGTGTGTGTGTGTGTGTGTGTGTGTGTGTTCGTGTGTGTGTGTGTGTGTGGGGCTCTGAGTGAACAATAGCTCAGTCAGAACCAGAGCCAAGTCGTTCATCAACTTCATTCCCTTCACATTTAGATATCTGTAATGTATCTCTGGAAGAGTTGACCTTGACTTCAGTGGCACTCAAAGACATGACATCATTACTAGGGATGTGCATAACTCCAATTTTGGGTTGTATGAACGAATAATCGATTTTTCAGTGTGTGCCGACATTCACAAAGGCAGCCATGGATCATCGGCAAGAAATCACTTAATATCTTAAACGCAAAAAAACAATCTTTAACAGCGAAACTGTTCTTATTCTGGAATTAATCCCCATGAATTTCTTCTTCTGAATACTTAAATTAGGCTAACATAACAATAATGCAGAACAGAAAAAGAGGCATGCCACTAATACCGACGCACGCATTAGAGTGGTGTGCTCCCTGGGAACGAATAATCAAATAATCGATTATTCTGACCCTTCCCTGATCATTACTTGACTTATTATACACGCAAATGACAACAGAGGGTCAGTCTAGTCAACATAAGCTCCTCCACACCAGAGCCATATCCACAGTGCACAAAGCATGGTATAGATTTCTTGCAGATATTAGTTGACCACACAGTAGGTGTGTAGAGCTGCGGTGACATTACCCTGCGGTTTGTTTGTTGGCTTGGCCATGGGCACACTGTGTTTTTTGTCAACTTATGTAAAGTCAACATCCCGTGGCAGCCAGGGTCCCAGGTGGCAACAAGATGTTCCCCTCCCCTCCGCTCCCCTCGCCTCTACTCTCACCTCCGTCCCCATCCAGGGGGTTTGTGAAAATAAGCTATCACATGCGGTCACGGGGGTTGTGTGCGTGATACTACCCATTTTCTGTGATGTCACAGACAACTGATTAGCCCACATAATATCTATTGTTAGACTGATAATGACTTTATAAGAAAGCCCAAAAGGTAATACAATTACCCAGTTGGTAATACAAGACACAATGGTTCCTGTGTACTGGTGCTGAGATGATGGCGCATCGATTGGGATGAGACTGGACCTGACAGTGGTGGGGGGCCCCAGATTTATGGGCTGACAGCGAAGGTTTGTGGAGCACTCGTCCACCGAGACGATTGATGCTTTACTTAGCCTCATCTAAGTAGGACTGGGTGATGGTTTGAGACACCCTCAGACAGAGACCGCCCCCCTCTCAAATGCAACCAGGCCAGTGCTGAGGAGAAGAGCAACAGTTCAGCAACAGGAAATATCATCAACATCAACTTGTTTATTTTTTTATCCTGCTGGTGGAATGTGTGGATGGGGACTTCCTCTGTATGTGGTAACACCTCAAGGCCAATGTCTTTTCAGAGTAGGGGTTTACTATACGAGACAAATTATAGATTATGAGACCAATATACATTGATACTATAGTGAAGTATAGGGAAAATTATTTGTGGAGATTATTAATGCAAAAAAAGAATACCCCACGGTTTTGACCTTTTTGGCAGGGGTGGTAGTTAGCCATACTGTTGCTAAATGCGCCGGAGTCTTATCTTTCCATGGCCCCCCCCATAACGAGCACTGTTTGTGAATGGTACCTTCCTCCCATCCCATGTGTCTGTGTGTGTACAGCCTGTCCCCTTTCTTTGTGTTCTTGTCCTGTACAGTACAGTTCAGTATGTGGACCATGACTGTGGGTAGGACAGGAGGTCCTGTCCCGGTCCTGTGATCTAACCACATTCCCCACCTCATTGAGGGCTCTGCCCTGTGACCGTGCCCTCGGTGTGACAGATAAAGAGCCATGTCTGTGACTGGAAATATGGATTAACCAACTCATTAGAGCCCACAATGGCCCACATTCTTCCTGGCTTCATGAATTATATAGAAGTGAATACAGGCAGGGAGCCAGCCAGGCTAGGAGTGTGACAGTGCATATAGAGGGCACAGAAGACACTTCCTCTGTCCAGAGGAATCCGTAATCATCTGTACATGGGGCAGGCACTAAGCTAGCACACACTCCAGGCAATGCCTGTTGTTGTTGTTATTGTTGTTGTTGTTGTTGGCGTCAGCTAATACGCCAGAGGCCTACTTGTTGCCCTTTGAACTGAGCTGAGACGTGTGTTTGTGACTCATATGACCTGCAGGTGACCTGGCCAACCCCCATCCAGGATCATTCTAGGTTACTCACATCAACATTCAGTTGTAATAAGGGCATGTGCTCTTTGTTTGTTTGTTTCTTATTTATTTATTTTGAGGTGCCCATCAGATCCATTGAAATCTGAAAGTAATTGTTTTCTAGATCGCTTTCCTGGTTGTTGTTGTTGACAAGATGTCAGTGCTTGTGTACACCTATCCTTAAGTCTGCCCTACGTCACATCTATAATTCAAGGTCTAGTGGTATTGTGTGACAGGTCTAAATACCATGGGTAAACCCATTATTTGGCTTTCTGCAAATCCACCATTGTATTTGATTCAATGGCAGCAGGAAATACCAACAGTTTGACCCAAATTCTATTTAAGGGTGCAGCAGTGTAACCAGGTGGTTACTAAGAGCTCAAGGAAAAAAAGAAGGGAAAAAAAGAGAAAAAAAAGGCTGTGTTGAAAATCTGTATTTTCCAGTATATAATCCTGTGTAGTGCTTCCACAGAATATAGAATATGAACAGTCTCTGGATTAACGTTACGGTGCACTGCTACATAGATTTATTGTCCGTTGAGCTCATGAGTGAGTGCGGTGGTTTCCATGTCTAAATCAGACTCTAAACACTGAAAGAAGGGTGAAAATGGATTTGATTTGCCCTTTGGAATCAGCATCACAATTTCCATGCAGGCTCCTTCACAGTTCACCATGTCTGACGCCAGTCTCCGATCCTCCCTGCAGACTTATTGTTGCCATAGCAGCACTAGCCGGGCCAGTGCCAGTGCCGGGTTATATCAGGGATGAGAAATATCCATGGAGAATTTAAGTTTTACTGGAAGGTGATGGGACAACTATTGGCACTTTCCCAAATGAGCTTTTCACCCCGATCCTCTACCCTGGTAGAGTAGATATTTTTGATTATCGTGGAGCAGCAGGACATGAGTCCTGAATGGCAATAATAGACACCCTATTATTATTATTATTAGCCTGTTATTGGTGAACCGTTCCAGCCGATGACTCCTCCGGTGTGTGCCATGTGTGAACCTGTGGTTGGTGCCCTCCCCCTCGAGTCTGCTGCTGTCCACATGATGTTGTGTTATGTATTAGGGTTTCCGTGGTTACGGTGGGTAGGCACTCTAGCTGCCTCTCCTCACACACACACACACAAACACACACACACGCACACATAACACAGTCCGACACTTGTTCCGCAGCGGGGTCCTGGTCCAGTGGCGGGGCGGCGGTTGGCAGGCGGCTGAACCCAACCCATCCCCATACTGCCTCCAGATGTGCCTGCCTCTGTCCACAAACACAGCCAGAGAGGTCAGACACTGGCTTGCCGCTGACGCCCCACGCACACTACCCCATGTGGCGAGTAAAAACAAACGCTCCCACAATGCCCTGCCTGTTCACTGCCTGTTTGACTCTGCCCAACCCCCCCACCCCCCCGACCCACACCACAGGGACGCAGAAGTCCTCTGTCCTCCGGTAGCATCCCTGCTCCGACACAGCCAACAGCCTCAATGGCTCATCTGGAGCAGAGCGTTCAGCCTGGTTCGCGAAAGGTTGCGTAACTTGTTGTGGTGTTGTCATGTTCTGATGTTTACCAGGTGAGATTTTATTATGGCACACTGTGGATATTGTATTGTTGTTATGTGTTTTTAGCCTGCCCAGGGACCACAGACAAGTGTGTGCTTAGCAGAGTTCACTGCTGTATACATGGCTGTTCACTATAACATGTACGTTGTTACTATTATGCATCACCCATATTACATGAAGGAGAACAAATACACTTATTGACTGAATGTGACTATTTATAGGCGACCAGTGTTGTGGGCTAGCCTGTTGTCGTTTGTATCTATAGCTCGCCAACGCTAGCACGGTGTCCAGAGTTGGAGGCTGTGCTATAGAGAGAGCTAATTGAATGGCGCTGGGAGCTAAACCTGTCCAGATGTGGCATCCCTGCATGCACCCTGCCAGATTATCTTGAGCAGATGAATGGCACGCTCCCTCTTCTCTCTCTCACGTAATGGATGAGCACAGCCTTGACGACTCCCCACCTTTCAGACGGCGCTATTTATAGCCCCTCGTGTGGCATGCTGAGGAGGTGCGTGAAGGCAGGGGGAATGTGTCTGGAGCACAGGGGAGCGCAGCGTGTCCGACTGAGAAGGTGCAGGGCGGTGTGTCTGTCTGTGTGTGTGTGTGTGTGTGTGTGTGTGTGTGTGTCTCCATCACGCTCCACCCACTGCTCTGCCACGAGGCCTAAACACTACAGACCCTCACGCCATGACGAGGAGAGAGACACTGCGGTAGTCATCTGACCGTCTGTAAACATTGAGTTCTTGTTTGGTTGTCCATCGGTTGTGACCAATATGCCTCAATGTAAGAAATGAGACAATGCATGACCCCTAATCGAAAATAAGTTGTTTCAATGACCGACACATAACAATCTTTGAAATTAGAAATCTGATGTTATCAGACCTACTTACTGTAGCAACAAGAGGGTGAAACATGAAACTTTCATGAAAGATCCATTTCTAATTTCATTTCACTTATACATATTAGTGCATCCATACTGTAGGACAAACATGCCCTGGAGGAGGATACCAACTGTGTCTTAAATCTTCAAAAGGAAACATAATTTGTCTGTGGCCAAACTGAGAGTATGACTGAGTGAGTGAGCGTCTTAGACACTTTGTTCCTCAGAGCAGCTTAATGGAGGAACAACATCTGTTGATGCTGGGTAATGAGGAGCAGGTGCATGAGCTCAGACACACAGACTCACACGCGTGCACACATCCAAACATACAGCGCACACACACATAGGCACGGACACACACATTCACAAAGAAGGGCCTCGAGGTGGTCAGAAAAAGCATATTAACACACAGAAGTCCCTCGGGGGTAAGTGGCTATATTTGTACACATGTCAATTATATAAGGAATGTTGTAAACTGTACAAATTAATGTGTTGTTAAATGTCAATGTGGCATTGTTTTACTGACACATTCATCCAGTAAGGCTAAGCCTCAGGATTCTTCAGGGAAGGTCCTGGTGACAGCCAGAAACAGAGAAGATACTGTTGTACTATCTACTCTCCTAGGCTCATCTGGAGATGGTTAGAGGCAAAGTATGTGTTAAAACACACAGTGTTGCCCTCCGTGTACCTTGTGGTTGAATCAGGAGGTTCATTATGGTATTACACGAAGGCTGTTGCTAGTCATGATGATCTCCTTCAGTACTCCTTATCTGATGGGAATGCTCTGGCGGCTGAAAAGAGAATTTATAGAACACTACGTAGCTTGGCCAGACGCCAAAAACGACATGAGTATTTATTTGAGGCACTATGAACTTGCGACCAAAGGATCTAAGGCACAGATAACATCCTCAGATGTCCGTTCAACTATGCTTGTGCGAATGTGTGATTGTGAGAGTCTTACTGTTGGCGAGAGGGGGAGTGTGAATCTGAGAGAGGATGTGTGTGAATCTGAGGGAGGTTGAGGGGATTTTGTGTACAGTACTGTATGTGGTAGGAATGTACAGTATACATTTTTGGGGGGTTTTCAAGCATTGTGTGTGAAAGTCCCAATATCATCATTCAGGGCTATGGACACAAACATCATATTATATTGAAATCAGTGTCAAATTCTGGTGTACAGATGGGTGGAAGGATGGGCATTTTTCTTCCTTTAAAACTGAGAGAGAGAGAGAGAGAGAGAGAGAGAGAGAGAGAGAGAGAGAGAGGGAGAGGGAGAGGGAGAGAGGGAGAGGGAGAGGGAGAGAGAGAGAGAGAGAGAGAGAGAGAGAGAGAGAGAGAGAGAGAGAGAGAGAGAGAGAGAGAGAGAGAGAGAGAGAGAGAGAGAGAGAGAGAGAGAGAGAGAGAGAGAGAGAGAGAGAGAGAGAGAGAGAGAGAGAGAGAGAGAGAGAGAGAGAGAGAGAGAGAGGTGTGTGGGAGTGAGATAGTGGCGAGGGTATGTGTGCAGTCAGACATAGGCGGGAGACTCATGCTCCTGCAGCTGCTCACTGGCTAGAGTTGGAGGTGGGAGGAGCCTATCTGGCACTGCTGCTGCAGAGAGAGAGAGAGAGAGAGAGAGAGAGACTGTTTCTCTGCATCGGTATGCCTGCCTCCCTCATTTCCACTCCAGACATTGCTGCCTCTCAGGAGAGACCAGGGCTCTGTTTGAAATGCCAATCACCCCCGGCTGTTCCTTCATCCTCAATCATTTACTCAGCATTTACTCTCCGTTTCTGGTGCGTAGTCGAGAGAGTGGAAGAGAGGATTTCCCTGACTTCTTCTTGCTGAAGTTGGTGTGAGGAGATTAGCCGCTGGTCTCAGCCCTTTGGTGACTACATTTGGAGAGAAGGGGACAGAGAGGACAAAGCCCTAACTCTTGGTCTCTGGCACTAGATCTGATGCTACCCCTTGGACTCTACAAAACTTGTGACAGCAATTCAGCGACCCGCAGACATTCCGGCAGGCAAAGATGATCAAACCTGTTTGACTGTTTCTTTTTTCTCTGCTGTTGTTGCCGACTCGCAGCGTGCCCTGTGTAACACTGTTTATTTCTGTGAAGAGGAGGAAGGACTGCTGGTCCTCGCCTATCAGTTTTGTCTGTGCGTGACCCCTCTGTGCTCTGCAGTCGGGGTTGCCCTGGGGGAATCCTTTTCTCCATGTGTCTCACCCAGAGCTGCTGACATGGCAGAGGGAACACAGCTCTGTGTGGGGCTCCAGCATGGTCTGCTGGGCTAAGAGCAGCCACTGACCAACCCCCCTGTCACTAGGATAAACACAGGGCCCATCTGAAAGCTCCCTGCAAGATGAACTCTACCCTGGACCTGAACCAGAGCGGCTCTCCATTCTGCCTCCTGGACGTCGGCTACTCCCAGATCTTCAACACTTGCTTGTTGGAGGTGGCCGTTATCGTGCTGCTCACCATCCTCATCATTTCTGGCAACTTGGTGGTGATTTTCGTCTTCCACTGTGCCCCACTGCTCAACCACCACACCACCAGTGCCTTCATCCAGACCATGGCTTACGCTGACCTGTTGGTGGGAGTCAGCTGCCTCATCCCCTCGCTGTCCCTGCTGCACCACCTCCAAGGCTTGGACGAGGAGGTCACCTGTAAGGTCTTTGGCTACATGGTATCCGTGCTGAAGAGTGTCTCCATGGCTTCGCTAGCCTGCGTTAGCGTGGACCGCTACATGGCTATCACACGGCCGCTCTCCTATGCCACCCTGGTGACACCGTGCCGCATCCGCATCTGTATCGCCCTCATCTGGCTCTACTCTGCCCTTATCTTCCTACCCTCCTTCTTTGGCTGGGGTAAGCCCGGGTACCATGGTGACGTGGTGGAGTGGTGTGCAGAGGAGTGGGGCACTCGGCCCCTTTTCACCTCCTTCATCGTGGCGCTGGTGTACGCACCGGCCACTCTCACTGTCTGCTTCACGTACGCCAACATCTTCCGCATATGCCGGCAGCACACACGTGAGATCAGCGAACGCCGTGCCCGCTTCGGCCCACAGGAGGGCGCATCTGGAGAGGGGGGTCAACCGCAGCCCGCCTGCACAGACAAGCGCTATGCCATGGTACTTTTTCGCATTACCAGCGTCTTTTACGTCCTCTGGCTGCCCTACATCATATACTTCTTGCTGGAGAGCGCAGGGATCTACTACCATCCGGCCGCCTCCTTCCTCACCACCTGGCTGGCCATCAGTAATAGCTTCTGCAACTGCCTCATCTACAGCCTGTCAAACAGCGCTTTCCGCAAGGGCCTCAAACGCCTCTGCTCCTTCTGTGTGCAGCGTGTGGACAGCAAGAAGCCCTTCGGGCCAGGGCCAGGTCAGGGGGCAGGGCACGTCAGTTCAACATGCCACGTGTAGGAGCGCCCCGAGACCCACGAGATTGGCGTGTCAATAAAGTGTGTCCCATACTGAGGGATCAGGCTGGGGATTTGTGCTGCTGTTTCCAGACTGTTAAGAGTTTGGGTTCCTGGCCACAGCTGGCTGGCTCTGAGAGAGTTCCCCTCCAGGGCATGTGAGCCCCGTGTGAGAAGTACAGCTCAGCCCGGCAGAGGGAGCAGGGAGGAGGGGAGTCTGAGAAATGGGGAGTTACCCCCTTGACTTCAGATATGGATCAAGGAGCTTGGGCTAGGTTGCAGCGCCTGCTGTTTACAGAGCATGGTTGGATCCCCTCTGCATTACTTGCCAAAACACAAACTGTGAGAACACATTTTCTTTTTGGGTTGAGTTTTTCAAAACTCTTTGTATCTTCCCAACAGTTTGTGATACAATGTGTGTTTTTGTGCCAGGCCTTCAATATATTGAATGCAAAAAGACTCACCTTATTTTAAAAAAAGAAAACACTTGACTGGTCTTTCTTATGCTAAGGGGACAACAGGGTTACAATGACGTATACAAATGTTTATCTGTGCTCTTTTCCTTGTTTTTTGGGTTTTGTTTAACCGCTCAAACAGAACATTACAACACTGTCAGTTTAAGGGTACAGCAAGCTCAGACTCTTTGGAGAAGCAATGACATAATTTATTTCTGGGTTCTTCTGAGGCAGGTACGGCGTGATGTGTTTGGAGGATCAAACACTGGGAGGAGTATCAGTCAGCCTCACTACTGAGGAACCAGAGCAACCATTCACTGGATGACTCTTTGCAATTCCAGCCAATCTGATGGATAATGTGATTGTTGTGTTAAAATCAGTGAGAATCAAAAGTGATTGTTGAGTCCAGGGAGTCTTATCATCGTCAACGCTTTGCTTCGTTGTTGTTGACTCACTGTGAGTGAGCCAATCAGTAACTCGTACACTCAGATTAAACCCTGATTTTTTTTTAATGATGAATTTTACCCCCAAAAGATAGGCGGCAGCATCTGATTTGAAAATGTCACATTTGCATGTTCTTCCAATTATCGCGTCACTTAATGCTGTGCTGTGATTGCATAACCGTGCCTCTAGTCAGAGTTTGCTCACACACACACACACACACACACACACACACACACACAAACACATGAATACAGAGCAGACAAATGCTCCATTCTCCCTGACAACTCTCTTGTCTCCACTCAGAGCCAGGGGCAAGCTCAAAGAGAGGAGAGAACTCTGACCTTTCTGAGAACGGTGGTGTGTGACTTCACTTTATCTCTGATCTAGATTGTAGAGAAACCCCACCCAGTCAGGAGTATCTGCTGATATGAGCTGTGGTTTGTGCCTGTGCTCAATAGGAGAGGTTGGACGGTGTGGTAAAATCCATAAGTGTCAATTGAATCGAGCAAGTTTATAAAACTTTGCTCTGCTCCGTTCAGTGTTGCTCAGTAGATCCAACAGACTTTGTTCAGACTTGTGTTTGTGTGTTTGGGGTTCGATGCAGTGAGTGGTGACGGTGAAGGGTTAGACTGTTATGAGATGCTGGTACTAGTATGTAGCTGAGGAACATCTGCGTATGGGTATTGTAAACCAGTCGTCTACTACTTTGCTCATTACATCACAGACAAAGAGGGGGATAAAGAGAGAGGAGAGAAGCAGCAGCTGTGGAGTGCGTCAGTGAGCCCCAAGATAAACAGCAGAGCGGTGGTAAAACCTGGCCTGAGCACCACTGACAACAGCATGCCAAGCTCCAGGTGCTTCTAGACATTCACTGTCACAGCATGGGGGGAGAGCTGAGCAGGCTGGTTCAGACTAGAGCAGACTGTCAGATGGTCATATGGTGCATCCTTATGATTCAAAAAATGATGGATTTAACAATCTTGTTAATATCAAAGTTTGAGAAATAAAAATACGTTTGTTTAAAAAAAAACGTAAGCATTCAGCAGTCAAGTTGTTTAGTGGCATTTCCCTTACTGATATTGGGACACACACACACACACACACACACACACACACACACACACACACACACACACACACACACACAGGGCAGATGCAAAGTTAGGAAACTGATCACCTGTTCAAATGTTCTACTCTCATAGTCACTGTGTGTTTCTGCCAGCTTGTGTATGACAGGCTTTGGTCTTTTGACACTTTCTTTTTGTTAATGGTACTCCTCCATTTGGAAGCAATAGATTCAGTAGCTTTATTTTCCTAATGTACTGTACCAAAGTTGACTATTTATTGCATTTTCTTGTATATGTGAAGAATGAGACAGAATGACAGAGTGAGAGAAAACAAAGTGAACATACACTACTGTTGTGGTTGTTTTCATGTTGAGATGTGCAGGGATGAGGAGGTGGATGTTGAGTGGGTCTGTAGTTATGCCTCTGTATTTAATCCAGTACTGTTGTTCTGGGTTTGAAGATTCAGTATGAAGGGTTTTTCCTTCAAGTCGACCAACTCATTGAGATCTTTTCTTTTCAGTGTACATACTGTGGTTTTGTGCACATTTTAAAAAAAAAAAAAAGAAGAAGAAGAAAAGTAATGACTATGTGTTTGATTTTGGGATTTTATTACAAAACTGACCATGAGAAGTAAGCCATGGATTGGCTCGGACAACATACAAATGAATTGTCATCTTCACCGCCAGACTGTAGACGGGCACAGTGCAATAGTTGGTTAAGTGGTCCTTTGTAAGTGTTTTACAAGATAGAGAAAAGGCTTTTTTTGGTCTCTCACTCTGTTGAAACAATAGATGTCAATCTCTTTCTCTCTGACTACGTGATTGGTCACACTATTCGCTTTATTGACTTCATATGACTTCCAGACTGTTTGTTTTTTTATCGTTTTGGGGGGTCTTGGGTGTTTTTTGGTGTCTTAGACAGGCAGCTCAATTCTCTAAGAGAATGTTCGCTCATGTTAACCATGCCAAATGTTGATTAAAAAAACAAAACTGTGTAACACTCATAAGAACACTTGTGGTGGCATAATCATCTGTTTCTTAAACCATCCAGAAAGTTACAGTATTCCTGCGGTTGTACCAAAAATGGTTCAATGAGACCTTTTGAGGGTCTGACAGCAAATTATTTTTTTACTTGTATTTATTGTTTACATCTTGTATGTACAGTATCTAAAAGATAATTCAGGTGTCTTTGTATCTTTTTGCAAAGAAAAAAAAAACAAACAAACTTCAAGGAGTTTTCAAGAGTACTAAGGATAGCTTGAGTTTATCCTTGTTTTGAGGCAGATGTACTGTAGCGCCATCCAGGTGTCAGTTTAACACTCTATTCTACCAGCAGTGAATGTTACTTTAAGAAAGGGGCTCCTAACCCTAGGGCCAAGTTTCTTTGCTGATGTAACATTTCGGGACATTTCGATGCCAAAGAGCCGCATGGCCCTTCTTTCCCTTTCCTGTGGGAAAACGTCAAGGGCTAGTGATCTCGGGGGACCCAAACTCCCATGATGACCTGCTCTCTGCAGTGCCATATTAGGAGACATGAGACCTGATGCAGGGAGCATTGATGCCAATGCTGGAACAGAGTGTGCCCCTAACTACACCACGCACACACACATGCACACACACACATACCGTACACACTTTTTCTATCTGTTAGCAGACATGTTCTTTGAATTGAATTTTCTCATGTATTTTCCTAATTCTCTAAATTGTTAGGCCAAACCCTCTAATGGATGGCTCATGACCCAACTGTTTTAAGTGGCTCAGATTTTTATCAGATTAAGAGAGAATGGCCACATTAACAAGACTTTTGCTTGGAAATGTCCCAAAACATGTTGGATGTTTTTTTGTTTTTTTCATTATTTTTTTACACAAGGAACATTGAACATTTCAATGTTTTGATCATCACAAATTCTGGTTAAACTCAATCGTGTGGAACTTAAAAGAATTGTGTCCTCTGTATTGCATATGTGAGGTTCCTCAGTACCCTGAGCTTTGTGATGATGTCATGTTTTAGAATAAGATTGTCTGCGATATATTTATATTCTGGTATATCTGCACTGAGCAAATAAATGTGATCTTATCTAAATGTATTCAAACTTCCTGCTGGTTATTGCTTTGCTTTGTGTTTTGAAAAAGCATGGACGTGTGTGATAAGGTGTGTGTGCATGTGTACGTGTGCGCATGCACGCAGAGAGAGAGAGAGAGAGAGAGAGAGAGAGAGAGAGATATACAAAAATATATGGAAAAAAAGAGGTTTGAGTGTGTTCACATGCTTAGAAAGTATAATGGGCATGTATTTGCGAGTGTGTTTCACCACAAAAAGAATACGGATTGCCGCATACTAGCACCATTATCTGTGAAATCAGAAGTTCAGTGGAAGAAGAGCCTCTTTCATACACGGGTTATTCTTAGCACTGTGCGTGTCCATGCCCGGAGCTGGTACTGGAGCTGAAGCCAGAGTCAGGGCTCCAGCCATGCTACCCAGAGGAAAGGGCCACTCCCTATGATGTGAGACACACCCAGCAGGGCTCTGGTGTTCATGGCTGAGGGGGGGCTGTCTGGGGGGGTGATGCGCACATAACAGGGCCTGAGGTGAGTGGGGAGAAGAAGAGGACCCAGCCTTCCTCCCCTCTCTCCCATACTACCCACCCACCCACCCCCTCATGGCTGGGCTTTCATCACCCCCAGTGTAGGTTTCATAATCAGTCCCAAGAAAGGCAAACAAAATGCCATTTCGGCCATTGTGTAAATCAGAATAAACCCTGAGCTGTAAACAATGGGGGAACGGGTACAGTGCTTCCCGCGGAAGCCCTCCCCTCCTCCACACACACACACACACACACACCATCACTACCACCAGCATCACCAAACACTGTTTTCTCTCTCCACTCACGCAAGGGGGCTGAGACGGGCTGACGGACGCTAATTGGTCTTGGTCACTGGGGTTTTTAAAGGGTCTCAGGGCCGTAGATAACCCATGTAATGTGGGCCAAATGTAAACATGGATCCTTATCAGTGACGGAGAGCAGAGAGTCTCTCAGACCAGGGCCCAGACCAGGGCCCAGTCCAGGCCAACCCCGGCCTAGGGTGTGGTGGTGGTGGAATGAACACGGTTTCTGGTTGAAAAAAGAAAATTGTTGTTCTGTTTCTGACCCCGTCTGCCATGAGTTCTCTTTGTTTATTATTCTTTTCTTCCTGCCATTCTTCTCGCGCTTGCTTTCTTTTCGTTTCAGTCTTTCCTCTATGGAAGTTGGAACAGAAACCTTGAGAGAGAGAGAACGAGTGCTGTCTGCTTCAGAATTACAGACTGATTCAGTTCAAGTCAATCAAACTATCACTGACACCTGGCCAGTCAACCACTTTCTATTTTACCATGTTGAGTTTAGGTTGGTGAGTTTAAAGATGGCTCCCGTGGTTCCAGGGCTTCTCCTGGCCTGGTGTGTGCAGTATCTCAGGTGGTACAGTATCTCAGGTGGTACAGTATCTCAGGCCATTGGCTGTTGATCAGCCATAGTGGTCCTGTCCTGGAGCTTGTGCTGAATCGGCCCCTGCCTCTCCAGTGAGCCAGTGTGCAGAGTGACCGTGTGTCAATGCATTATTTAGAGCCTGTTCTGTTCCAGATAAACAGAGCATCAATAATGGAGGGCAGGGTAATTAATCTTTGAACAGGGGGCTTGCTAAGATTCTAATCTGCAGCAGTGGCGTGGGTGGATGGTGTGTGTGTGTGTGTGTGTGTGTGTGTGTGTGTGTGTGTGTGTGTGTGTGTGTGTGTGTGCGTGCGTGCTTGTGTGGGTGTGTAGTGTGTGTGTTTGTAAAGTGTGTTTTCACAGTGTGTGTGTGTGTGTGTGTGTGTACTGTAATTCCACTCTATGTGGTTCCCAGAACAGGGGGATCCCGGAGCCTTGTGTCACCTCCCGGTGCTCCTCCCTGGCTGTGCTAGAGAGAGGCAGGTGCCATATCACTTGTAGTACTCTTAGGAGCAACGATGACATCAGGTAGAGCTGATAAACAGACCTGGGAGGATCCAATTCCACCCCAGTGTTATCTACACTACAGTACGAGTGTGGCATTTTAAGGAGAGGGGTAGAAAGGAAGGATGAAAAGGAGAGGTGGATAGAACGAGGAAACACATTAGAGATGGGGTTAGTAAGTGGTTCATTGGAGAGAGTGAGGTGGGAGTGATGTGAGGTGACCATGTGATGGTACAGTAAGAGCTTTTAAGGGGAGACTGTAACCTTGGTCTCTGGCGTGGTGGAGGATGAATATTGCATGGTGGCCACAATTCCTCTTGTAGAACCCCGTACTAAAAAATGCAAGGGGGGTTCCACCCTGGCCCTCTGCTGCTGGGGATGCTGCGGTGTTAGCCTAGCCCTCATATGGCTAATGGGGGGTTCCACCCTGGCCCTCTGCTGCTGGGGATGCTGCGGTGTTAGCCTAGCCCTCATATGGCTAATGGGGGGTTCCACCCTGGCCCTCTGCTGCTGGGGATGCTGCGGTGTTAGCCTAGCCCTCATATGGCTAATCTCTGTTATATTGCGTTATAATAATGAGGGATCATCATAATGCAGGCTAGCCATATCAGGGTGACTGGGGAATTATTAGGGATGTATTAAGAGGAATTAAGCCAGTCCTCAGGGTATGTATTTGAGGTGTGGTCTTTTTAGTTTTTTAATTTTATGTTTTGTGAGTTTTGTATAATACAAAATTCAGACAGTAGAGCCATTGGTTGCACCATGGCTATAACCTACATGTCACATGGCTTTAACCTAAATGTTGCTCCATGTAAATAATGAATTACATACATTACATTAAATAGTGTAAAACAACTCTTCCTCATTCATTATCTCCCACACACAGAGTGAGTAGTAGCCTATGTGAGTAGTAGCCTAAGTTGACAGTGAGTGTGTGCCATGCTGCGGTGTACATTCCTTGGTTAATAAGTACCATTGGTCTCTCCCTCCCTCACACACACACACACACACACACACACACACACACACACACACACACACACACACACACACACACACACACACACTCTCCTCTCCCCATTGTCCTCTCTGAGGGAGGTCGGTTGCCCATCGGCTCTGGTTCTTCACAGTGACTCTGAGTTCTCAAACAAAAAGCTTTGCAAGAGCAGAAATGACACATGCTCCCTGCAGCCATGGGACTGATTGCAATGAAATGCACAGTACATCGCCAAGCTTTTAAAGAGCTCTTTGTTTTTTAAACCACCGCGCCCCACACAGGGCACAGATGTTACAGATGATATTAGTCACTGGCCTCAACTTACCCTGAGATGTGGATCCTGGAGTAGATTTTGTGTCATTCCTTCCGTCCTCTCCTGTCCTCCAGGCAGGCTCAACAAGCGCTCTTATTTGAAAGAATTTCAAATACTTTTCAATCCAGGCCTACAACTGAGCTCCAAATAAATGTTACATACTGTATCCAGATCTCAATCCAGACACTCCTCACTTACGTGATATTGCTCTCCTCCACCCACAAGGACCTACAGGACCTACACAAGGACCACAGCCAATCAGCTACATTAGCAGTAGCCTCGTTAGGCCCCCCAGCACTGACACAGTTTTGGCTCTTTCCCTACAGCTAATTGTGCTAACAAGTCTGAGGTGGAATCAATGTAGCTGATTGGCTGTGGTGTAGGAGCGAACACACAGCAAGGAGGGTGCTAAGATCAGATCACACTCACACACGCGCGCACGCACACACAAACATACCAGAGGCATATCGCAGGTCATTAGTAAGGCTTAGGCCCAACACTGTTCACCAGTGTATTTAAAGAGCGTCTGGTTAACCATGAGCTGCTCCACTCTCCCCCTGTTTATTCAGTCATTGGTCTGGGCCAGGATGAGTCTGATGATGATGGATAGGAGGAAAATGCATCTGTCTGCTGTAGATTTATGGGGCTTGTGGTTGTGGTTAGTGGTATATCATTATGACCTGGGTTGAGTTGAGTGAGAGGAATTATGTGGGGTTTCTGTCAGGCCTGTAAGGTGTTGTGAGGTAATTTTTAACATCACATTCATTATCTCCAGAACCATACAACTGCCTACAGACTGTGGCCTCCATAAGTATTGGAAAGAGGAAGCATTTTGTCTTCTGGTAGCTACGTTTTCCAAACAGTTTGGATTCCAACAAACAATTCCATCAAACCATTAATATGGGGCCAAAGTAGGTTTTTCAGATTGGGTTTACCATTTAGAAAGTACAAAGGGTTTGATTTTTTAAACATACTCCCCATATTTCAGGGCTCCAAAACTATTGGGAAAAAATCATATAAGCTCCAAATAAACAGTTGATTTTGGTTAAGCCTAAGGGTTTGGCTATGTTTCTGATAGATTTTTCTGGTATTTCATAATGGTTTGTTTCCTTGACTTTCATTGATGTCTCTTTGGTCTTCATGTTGAGAGACACCAATAGCAGACTCCAAAGGCAAATGCAAAGCCTCGAATCGGTACTGACTAATCAGCAACACCTGTCCAATCCTTTGGTGTCCCGAAATAGCTAGTGGAGTATGTATAAAACAGGTTGTAATTTCTAAATGGTTAAACCAATCTAAACCCTACTCTGGGTCTTTGTCCCTTTAATGTCTGTTTCTACAGCATGTCTTCACCTCTGTGTTTCTGCACACTCAAGCATGTGCACATACAGTACACATAAGCCATATGGCCATAGCATACAGGACAGTACAGTACAGTACAGTACAGTAGTCACATGGACTTCAGTGGACGGGGAGGATTCCAAAACATGTGATCTCCTAAACCTGGCCATGTGACATACAGTGCCAGTGCCGTCGACATACAGGGCATAGGAAAGTGTCATTCCCCATTCGCCGCCGTCGTCACATGACCAGTAGTCCCAGTGGTATGTTCTCTCTTTCTCTAGGGTCATACCAGCAGGGCGGCCATGCGTGGGCCAGGAGGGAGTACCGCTGCTACGACCACCAGCATCTAACCCCCCCCCCCCAACGCTCGCTGGCCCACATAAGCCAGTTGTAACATTTCAGATGTTCTTCATGGTGCCCTTGCCCTGTCATGATGCACCGCAGGGCTGGACTGGTTACGTCAGGTGGCAGGCGCCCCCCGTTCAGAAATCCTCTTAATTGGCTGATACAGTGGGGTAGCTGATTCCGAGCCCACACAAAACCCTCTCTCTTCTCCCCTTCCCTCTTCTCTTCTCCCCCTTCGCCAGTCATCCCCCCATCCTCCACACTGCCTTGACAGGGGTGAGGGAAAGGTTGATTCTTCTGCCCCAATGGAATGGATTATTGCCAATGCACGCTGAAGCCCTCGGAAAAAAACTAACATCACAATAGGTGACTGGGGTATACCAACAGACATCCCCACTGTGTGTGTGTGTGTGTGTGTGTGTGTGTGTGTGTGTGTGTGTGTGTGGTGCCCTGTTCTTGGCCCCGTTCCCAGCACCCCTTTGTTGCTGGGGGTCTCAGAGAGAGTGTCAGACCCTCTCAGATGTGTTGTGTGTACAGATCTGAGTGTTGCTGTAATCTGTAGCCCCCCGGCCCTCCCCCCAGAGAGAAACAGATTGGGAGGCTGCAGCAACACACACGCACACACACACACACACACACACATACATACACACACTGGCTGGGAAAGGGAAGGAACACTCTGTACCAGCGGATATGCTCTGTGCCCCAGTGATTCAACTGGGTCTTCAAGGTCTGCAGGGATTTCACATAGAACACTGCCCCCTGGTGGGGGCACAACATAATAGTTGATTCACTTTACTAGCATGATGGTTGCTGCATGACCTCGTAAGCTCTAATTGACCAAATGTTCTAATTGACCAGGCCTTTACTATGGTGTGTCAGTACATGACTGAAGAGTAGCCACGCTTATTGTATTATATTAACTTAATTTACTTCCTCTCTCTCTCTCTCCCTCCCTCTCTCTCTCTCCCCCCCTCTCTCCTGTCTGTCTCAGGAGTCACCCCAGGACAGTGCCATCACCAGAGACATCAACCGCACATTCCCGGCACATGACTACTTCAAGGACACTGGAGGAGATGGTCAGGACTCGCTGTACAAGATATGCAAGGTGAGTGTCTGTCTGTCTGTCTGTCTGTTCAACTCTACTACTATACTACTGTAATTACTACTGCCTTACTGAACACTTCAGAATATTATTATAGACAGAGTTTGTCTTTGGCTATGTTAATTAGGTACAGTAGTTGGGTCATTGGGCTAACAGTTTCAGAATGATAAACTGAGGCAGGGTGTGAGAGTCGGCAGTCTACCGGCCAGAGGCGACAGATTCGTCAATGAGCAAACATTTTTTGTGGTGGTTCACCGGGTTCAGAAACGATCCCCCTTACAACTTAGAAAGTTTTCGCGGCGCTCGTAAGTTATTTCAATTTGGGATCTGCCTCATTCATCCATAATACTGTACAGGTCAGGTAAAAGGCATCAATCCTTTTCACACAATAACCGCAGGTGCCTGAATTATTCACTAGCTCTCCCTGAGATTGGCACCTCATTACAGGGCTTCTAGCTCCGTAGGGCTATCCCTCAGTCCACCCTCCATTTACAGTTCATTGAGTTCAAACCCATACTGGTCAATCTCACAGTGAAGAGGAGACCTAGCTGTATCTGTATGAAGTATGGTAAAAGTAATGGAGTAATAGTAATGCCAATAAAGCATTTGAATTGAGTGGAGTGCTAACATGGAGTCCCTCCTCCTCTTTCTCTCCTCCCCAGGCCTACTCTGTGTATGACGAGGAGATTGGCTACTGCCAGGGTCAGTCCTTCCTGGCTGCTGTGCTGTTGCTGCATGTGAGTTACCCATGACCGCCTCCATAGCCTCCATCACTCTCTTGTGCTTTCTCTCTCTCTCTCTCTCTCTCTTTCTCCCCCGCCCCCCCTCTCTCTCGCGCTCTCTCTCTCCCCCTCTCTTTCTCTCTCGCTCTCTCTCACTCCCCCACCCCTCCTCCTTCTCTCTCTTTCGTCACGTGTTCAGGGTTCTGGTGGAGCACGGTGGCCAGTCTCAGAGGGGATGTCTCTACCAGGTAGCATGGCTCCAAAACACAGGTCTTTCTGAAGGAAACATTGCCATCTAGCGGAGATGCTGGGGAATGCAGGGTTTTCTTGTCAGAAAGATAACACAACTCCCAGTGCTTAAATGGCCTATTGTGTAGAGCTTGTCATCAAAAGAGCTTTCTACTCAAGTGTGTTCCAGTGCTGTTCTTCACATAGGAGAAGTGTGCTGGTAAATATTGCTTATATGCCCTATCTCTCTCTCTCTCTCTCTCTCTCTCTCTCTCTCTCTCTCTCTCTCTCTCTCTCTCTCTCTCTCTCTCTCTCTCTCTCTCTCTCTCTCTGTGTGTGTGGTAGATGCCTGAGGAGCAGGCCTTCAGTGTGCTGGTCAAGATCATGTTTGACTACGGACTCAGGGAGCTCTTCAAGCAGAACTTTGAGGATCTACATTGCAAGTTCTTCCAGCTGGAGAGACTGATGCAGGTGTGTGGGAGCATTTAGCATGATGTTATATTGTAAGTATTTACATGTTCCTGTAAAGGTTGTTTATTATGACCTTTCTTTGTTTACTCATGTTGATTAGTAATGTCTGTTGTCTGTGTCTGTATCAGGAGTACCTTCCAGACCTGTATAATCACTTCCTGAACGTGGGTCTGGAGGCTCACATGTACGCCTCCCAGTGGTTCCTCACCCTCTTCACCGCCAAGTTCCCTCTCTATATGGTGTTCCACATCATAGACCTGCTCCTGTGTGAGGTACCCTGCCTCCCTGCCTGCCTGTCTGTCTGTCTGTCTGTCTGTCTGTCTGTCTGTCCACCTACCTGTCTGTCTACTCTCCGCCTACCTGTCTGTCTACCCTGAAGCTATCTGTCTGTCTACCCTTAACCTACCTGTCTGTCTACCCTTAACCTATCTGTCTGTCTACCCTCAACCTACCTGTCTGTCTACCCTTAACCTACCTGTCTGTCTACCCTTAGCCTACCTGTCTGTCTACCCTGAAGCTACCTGTCTGTCTACTCTCCACCTACCTGTCTGTCTACTCTCCGCCTACCTGTCTGTCTACCCTGAAGCTATCTGTCTGTCTACCCTTAACCTACCTGTCTGTCTACCCTTAACCTACCTGTCTGTCTACCCTTAACCTATCTGTCTGTCTACCCTTAACCTATCTGTCTGTCTACCCTCAACCTATCTGTCTGTCTACCCTGAAGCTACCTGTCTGTCTACCCTGAAGCTACCTGTCTGTCTACCCTCAACCTATCTGTCTGTCTACCCTTAACCTACCTGTCTGTCTACTCTCCGCCTACCTATCTGTCTACTCTCCACCTACCTGTTTGTCTACCGCTGAAGCTACCTGTCTGTCTACGCTGAAGCTACCTGTCTGTCTACTCTCCACCTACCTGTCTGTCTACTCTCCACCTACCTGCCTGTCTACTCTCCACCTACCTGTCTGTCTACTCTCCACCTACCTGTCTGTCTACTCTCCACCTACCTGTCTGTCTACTCTCCACCTACCTGTCTGTCTACTCTCCACCTACCTGTCTGTCTACTCTCCACCTACCTGTCTGTCTACTCTCCACCTACCTGTCTGTCTACTCTCATGCCTCTCCTTCTCTGTCATCTCTCTCCCTCCATCTCTCTCCCTCCATCTCTCTCCCTCCATCTCTCTCCCTCCATCTCTCTCCCTCCATCTCTCTCCCTCCATCTCTCTCCCCTCACCCTAACCCACTCTACCTACATGTCCTCCCTCAACACCTCCTGTTTCTCCTGCTCCATCCCCCAGGCCTTCACTAACTCACAGTCTCTCTCTATTTCAGGGTATCAGTGTGATCTTTAACGTGGCTCTGGCTCTTCTGAAGGTAAGGCAGTTCTCTGGCACAGTCTAGTGGAAACTGGAGACACTTCCACAAAAAAACACACTCTAACACGCACACACACGCACACACACACACACACACACACACACACACACACACACACGCACACACGAACAGACACACAACAGCAGTCACAAGGCCTCGTTGCCACAGCGACTCACTGCAAGTTTCGAGACAATGCCAAGGGCCTCAGTGCCCTTCTCACACACACACACACACACACACACACACACACACACACACACACACACACACACACACACACACACACACACACACACACACACACACACACACACACACACACACACACACACACACACTCACGCACACACACTCACACACACACACACACACACACACACACACACACACACACACACACACACAAACACATTGTGTTCCTCCCTCTCTATTCTCTATGCTGCTGGCAGCAGTACAGAGAGAGGACTGTGGCCTGGGCCAGAGGCTGGAACAGAGCCCCCCCCTTGCTGTGCAGATCTCACTCTCACGCTATGTTCCCCTGTCCCCCCCCCCCCCACAGACCTCTAAGGACGACCTGCTCAACACCGACTTTGAAGGGGCACTCAAGTTCTTCCGGGTCCCCGTTCCTAAGCGGTACCGCTCTGAGGAGAACGCTAAGAAGCTGATGGAGCTGGCCTGCAGCATGAAGGTAATTTATCCCTGTCAGAAAGTCCTGCCAGGCTCCAACTTTTAGTTAACTAGTCCTTCTCTTAGGGCCGCCATGTTGAATCCACTCTGGGTGATTCAGCCTTGTTGTTTTTGTGCTCAGTTTGTGTGGTCATGAGGGCGTTTTGATGAGTAGAAAGGTAGGATATATGTTATAATATCGACTAGTCACCCTTGCTATGAAAGGGGTCGGGGTTTAGTCCCACAAGCTAACGCAGCTCTTGTTGACTTTAACTGAATGCAAGGCAGGCAGGCCTCCTTACTGGCAAACAGGTGGATAGATAATTATACAGTAGGGGGGTTTATTCTAATGGGGCACTTTCTATGCTCCAATAAGGCTAATACGTGTACTGCTGATGGATGGATCATAGAGTTTGTGTCCACTACTCTAGAGTAACCAGTAGAGGGCACTGTTGCATCTCCTACGGTTACTACACATTACCCATTGCTGTCAACCTGTATTGAGCTCTGGTCTCGAAGGCTTGTGCTAGAAAGACTTATTTGTCCAATTTTAGTTTATTTCTGGAACATACAGTGGCAAGAGAACGTATGTGAACCCTTTGGAATGACCTGGTTTTCTGCATTAATTGGTCTTAAAATGTGATCTGATCTTCATCTAAGTCAGACAAAGACAACGTGCTTAAGCTGATAACACAAACAATTATAATCTTTCATGTCTTCATTGAACATTTACAGCGCTAGTGGAAAAAGTAAGTGAACTCTTGGATTTTGCATTATTGTTATTATTTTGCATTATACTCTTGCATTATTGACACATTTGTACATAAAGGCAGGTCATTCCAAAGGGTTCACTTACTTTTTCTTACCACTGTATGTACATGGGTTATGTAACAGGGTGAGGCTGGTGGAGGTTGTAGACATTAGAGCAGTGTTTTTCAACCACTGTGCCGCGGCACACTAGTGTGCCGTGAGAGATCATCAGATGTGCCGTGGGAAATTATCAAATTCCACTTACCGTATTGACCCGAATATAAGACAGGGTTTTTTCCCCGGAAAAAAAGTCGTAAAAAGTTGCATCGTCTTATATTCGCGCCCTAGACTTTTACACGTCAATATTAATTCACAACAACGTATGGCGCCAAAAGACTGTTCCCCACGCGAGCCACCGTGTTTCTCCCTCTCACACACACCCCAGTGACGGGTGCCTGGAGAGATGGAGACACACACACACACACACACCCGCGGAGAGACACCGCAGAGACTCACTTGGTTGGTCAAGTTAACAAACAACAGAGGCGGAGTTACGATGCCAATTTTAAGACCATGGTGGTCAATGAAGCAGAGGCATCAAACTGTCGAGGAGCCAAGAAATATGATATTACAGAGTGTAATGTTAGAAGTTGACGAGCCCAAAAAGATCGGCTTAAGAATGGTAACAGTCAGAGAAAAGCGTATCGAGGGTGTGTGAATACGTGACTGAAAAACCTAACGATTGTATGCCCATACCCCAAGATGATAAAAATAACCTACATTGTTTCGTTCATTCATTAAGACGATTGCCAGACGCATTGATGACATGTCTGCAGACATCGAAAATGTTGTTTTGGAGAAGATACGTGGCAGTGGGCAGTTTGCTTTGCAACTTGAGTATTGGCTCAACTCTTGGCCAATGCACGCTTTGTGGATGGAGACACAATCACAGAAATGTTCTTTTTTGCAAGACATTGGATAAAAACAACAACAGGGGAGGACTTCAGTGGGACACTGATGTGTCTGCACTGATGGAGATAGCTGTTGTTCGTATGGTAAACTTTGTAAAAACAAGACCTCTGAAAAGCCGCTTATATGCAGCATTATGTGAAGAGATGGGAGCCCAGCATAAGACGTTATTGCTCCATACGCCGATGATTGTCCCGCGGAAAAGTGCCGGCCCGCGTGTTTGAGTTACGGGAGGAGCTGAAAACCGTTTTAACTGATGAGAAGTGTGATGACGCAATGCTGCTTGCAAGTGACAAATTGTGCGCAAGGCTCGCATACATGGCCAACATACAGGGCCAGGCTTCGCACTGAGTGAGTATAACGACAAGTTCATATAGGGCCGGTTTCACAGACAAGGCTTAAGCCTAGTCCTGGACTAAATCACACTTTCAATGTAAAATCTCCATTGAAGATGCTTTTTAGTCCAGGATTAGGCTTAAGCCTTGTCTGTGAAACTGGCCCATTATGTTACGTATATGATAGGCTACTATGTATCATTTTGTAACATTTGGGATGGCGGTGTGCCGTGGGATTTTTTCAAGGTAAGAAATGTGCCGTGGCACAAAAAAGGTTGAAAAACACTGCATTACAGGCTCGTTATAATCCAGGGAACACAGGTGTTTGATACCATTTCTAATCCTGTTCCATGTGTTACAATGAGCCCTCCACCAGCCTCCCCGGTGACCTATTGGAACTATTTAGTAATGATGTGACCTGGCTACAACATTGTTCCCCCTGCTGCTGTGCAGGTCTCTCTGGGTGAGATGGAATCACTATGAGACCAACCTGAATGAGTTGATGTATTTGTTTAAATAAAACAATATACAGTATCTATATAATCTGACAACGACTCCAAGGTGGATTGGCTTATAGTCAAATGTCTTGTGTAATACATGACGTTAACAGATTACCTGCACTCTGATTGGGGCAGGTGTCACCGTTTTTGAAACAGTTCCATCTCTTATTCAGCATCATGGTCACAAGAGGACAGCTACAGTACCATGCAGCGGGCCTAATACCATTTCCTGTATAGCAGTCTTTGTTACAGTAATAATAACAGTAACAATGTAATGACAATTATGGTCAATAATGATTAAAAGACCATCGCTGGAGGAATGTTGATTCCTTGACCCCTGACCCCTAGGACAGGGTAGGGCAGACCACCCGACTGGGAGGAGAGCCTGTTCCCTAAGCAGGCATAGGGGGCTTAAGGCCTGAGAGGAGTGTGTGAGGTCTCCGGGGTGTCACCAAGCTGTCACCGCCAGTCTCACACTGTCACGGCGCCCGACCACAACCAGGTGGCAGGATCAGAGGCTGGATCACACCACTTCTCTTCCCTTTCCTCCTTTCTCCTCCCTTTCCTCCTTTCTCCTCTCTCTCTCCCTCTTTCTCTCCTCTCCTCTCCTTTTGTAATCATTATCATTTCATTGCAGGTAGTGTACAACATTTGAATACTTTATTTGGTTCCACAAATTATATTATACAAACAGGGAATCAAATATTTCGGGGCTAAGCAGCACTGAACACTTAAGGATACACATAACACCTCCTTCTCCACACGGCCAAGCTGCCAATAATAGCTGAGACAGAGCAAAATTTGGCAACCTGTTTGGCCTTTCTTTTAGTCATTGCAGCAATTCTCAGACCCCTCATGGTGCATTTATATACATGGCCCAGACTTCCAAATACAAGTATGCTGAATTTGCACTTGTACCCAAAGCTGGTTATCGTACCAAGTAGTGGTTGGTATTTGATATACTTGTCCTGGAAAGTCTGGTCCATGTACAGGTCAAAGGGGCAGCCTACTTCTATAATCAGCACCTCCTTGTGGCTGGTGTCAACAAAGATAACATCAGGTGTATTTGGGATGTTGGAAAAAACACACACACACACACACACACACACACATAGACAGACACACACACACACACACACACACACACACACACACACGCACACGGTAACACCCACAGTGACACACCCACAGTGACACACCCAGAGTGCTTTAATTGTGAGGTTCCTGTCTGGTTTCGGACTCTCAGATGGAGGACTAGAGTTGAACACAGGAACAGGGCTTTAC
>NC_137689.1:60952133-60979633 GCF_963989245.1 Nansenia antarctica
GTGTATCCCTCTCTCTGTCTACCAAGGACATTGCTCCCAGCACAGTACCTGCCAATACCTTCCCACCTCTGATTCATTTCCCCTGACATTCACTTTGGTGAGAAATAGTCGCTGGGGCATCTGACATTGCCACTGCCCTTTGACGGTGTCCCCTCCAATTGTTCTAGTAGTCCATCTCACTTCTCCTTGAGTGTGTCTGTGCTCCAGGAAGTATTCAGGCCCAAGGAGAGTTGGAACAGTCAGGCCCTGCTTAGAGCACACAGGTTAAAGCCTGGTGTGAAAGATACAGAGGGTGGTTCCAGGTGAAGGTCTCATGTCCCAGCAGCAGGCAACATTGAGTGTGTAGTGTCTCCCTTCCCTGGGCATGTTATTTACCATACAGAATCTGAAGAGGAGTGTGTTTGTGTGTTTGTGTGTTTGTGTGTGTGTGTGTGTGTGTGTGTGTGTGTGTGTGTGTGTGTGTGCGCACAGCTCAAGGAAATGTGCAGACGGGAGCTGGATAAATCAGAATCGGAGATCAAGAAGAATGGCTCCATCATAGGAGAGTATAAACAGGTGAGTGTGGCAGACGATCTAAAATTCATTTCTATTGGAGTTGCTATCCATTTAGAGTTTCTACTTTCCCCCCAACCCTCAGTGACAACGTTAGTACTTCAGTATTTACTTGGCCACGGTGAGTGTGAATATGCAATATCCACTCCAATCTGCTGGCAACCAACTATAACGTCTTCATGAATCCCACTTCAGGCATTAAAGTGACATTAATCAAAGCAAAAGTATGCAACATTTGAGTGCATAGACAGAATAACAGAAATAGCAGCTCCACATCTTCACAGGAATCTAAAAATACTAGAGAAAATAATAGAAAAATGACAGAAAATTGGGGGGGGGGAACCTGAAAGCTCTCCTCAGATCATACAGCAGACAGCAAAGAGGTGAGAATGTGTTTTATTTAAAAATAGTTTGGTCCCCGCTGAGGCTGTTTTAATGGGCCTGCTGCTGACAGCGTGATTCATGGCCGGGCCTGATAATGGCCTCTGAGCTGATCTGGGAACAGAGGCTTGCTGGGGCTTTACAGGAACACTACTGTAGAGCACAGAGGACTTGGATGGGGGGGCGGCAGAGATGAATAGAGGAAGAGGGGAGGAGCAGGGGGAGAGGAACAGCTAGAAATTAGGACAGGGAAAGGTAGAACAAGGGGAGGAGGGGAGAGGGACAGGTAGAGAAGGAGGGAGGAGGGGAATAGAGGGTGGAGGGGACAGAGACAGCAGGGGGAGAGAGGTAGGAGGGGGGGGGAGCTACTAATGGGGACAGAGAGAGAAGGAGGGAGGGGGAGAGAGGCAGCAGGGGGAGAGGGGGAGCTGCTAAAGAGGACAGACACAGAGTCATGGGTAGGAAGGTAAGAGGGTTGAAGGGGGTATAGTTAGTTAAAACACATTACAGGGGATGTTTCTGGAGCCATTGCGGGATGAGGGCCGGTGTAATCACTGAGAAGAGGTTGTTAAAATGGAAAAAAACAACACAATACACACTATTCCTATCCTCCTAACAAACTCCTGAGAGGAACACTAATAATAATCACTCATACTTGTATACGAGTGCCTCAGAAGCACCACGTCCCTTTCTCTTGTCTGTGATTGGGATTATTGTTTGCTAATTGCAGCGGCTTATGTGGGGTGATGGATTTCTTTTTCTGGCAAGGCTAAATGCAGGGCTCTCTGTTTGTGGTGTGTTTGAACCCTGCTGTAGCTGGCCTCACTTGTCGCGGTGGCAGCTGCTTTTTCTCCCTGCATGAAGAGATGTCTGAGTTTGACAGGGAGGGGAGAGAGAGGGATATGTCTGTCTGTCTGTCTGTCTGTCTCGTGTGACTGCTGCTGTTGATCACAGGTCCCAGTCAGGGACATGGTCCCATGGATCTCCCAGCAGGTGGGCGGGTGAGTGAGAGAGGTGGCGATCCTCTAATGACAGGAGGTGTGGACTGCTGCTGCTAATGAATTTACTGTAAGAGGATGAAGCCACGGATTACTCTTGACGGGGGGGTTGACGGGGACGGGGGGGTTCTATTAGTGTGTTGACTTAACCATCCTTATGACAGCTGAAGACCAGGCAGGTTCATGACCTTTCTATTTGGAGCACACGTGTCCAGCTACAGTGGTCTAGGAGGTAGGCCGGGGTTAACAGTACCGCAGTAATACTGCAGTATGTATGTAATGCAGTTGCCCTAAGGGCATTAACCTTTGACCTCTCACCCCCGTGCTGTGCCTGTGCAGATCTGCTCCCAGCTGAGTGAGCGTCTGGAGAAGCAGCAGGCGGCCAACAAGGGGGAGCTGGAGAAGATCCGGGTGAGTCGCCACCTCAGTCACATGACATGATCATGGCACCCTAACCCTACCTGAGGAAGGTGGTGTACACAGGTGGTAATGTCCATTTAGGATCATCACCCTCACAGCCTGTACTTACTCAAGAGAAAGAGAGAGGAGGAGGAGGAGGAAAATGAAAGATGGAGGGAGAAAGGAGATTGACATCTGTTGTGTTGTGCAGATGAAGGTGGAGGGCTGTGACAAGTGCAGCGTGCTGTTTAACAAGGAGGGTCGCCTGAAGAAGGTGAGCGTGGCCAAGGAGGGCAGTGAGGAGGAGACGGACGAGGAGAAGGAAGAGCTGAAGAACCAGCTGAGAGAGATGGAGCTGGAGCTGGCTCAGACCAAACTACAGCTGGTCGAGGCCGAGTGCAAGATCCAGGTATGGGCGCTAACGCTAACCACCACAGCTAGCATCCTAGCATTCCCTGTTTGCCCAAACCTGTATTCATTAACAATTCATTCATGCTGCATCATGCTATGTAGTACATTAGCCTGAAGCTCGGTCAGCTCTGATCCCATTGTAACCTTAGACCTAGGTCTAGTCCTGACCGCCCTCCTGTGTGTTTGTGTGTTCAGGACCTGGAGCACCACCTGGGTCTCGCTCTGAACGAGGTCCAGGCAGCCAAGAAGACCTGGTTCAACAGGACGTTAACTTCCATCAAGACCGTAACAGGAGCGCAGGGCAAAGAGACTCCCTAACCTGACCCCCCCCTCCAACCACAAGACTGTCTGCTCCCCCTCCCAAACCTGTCACTGCCCATGCCCGGCCTCCCCTCCCCATCCCTCCCCCTCTCCCTCCCCCCTCCCCCTTGGTCAGGGGGTACCACCCACTTACTGGACCAGAGCGCGCCACACTGGTTTTTTTTAAAAAAGGACTTAAGCTCAATGGTACCACTGCCCCAAAAGAAACAATGTACTTACCGTACTTTAAAAAGAAACAAAAAAAAGGAAAGATGCTCCAATGTTTAGTCTTTATACTACTGATATTTAACAGGTAAGGAAAGGGCTTCTATAGCTACATACCTGAACTGTCCTTCCAGGCATTGGAAGAGAGCAAACACTCCATTTTACTGTCCTACTCCAGACTACTTGCACAACAACAACAGCAACAACTCAAACTGTAATTTAGGTACTACGAGAGCTAATGGCCTCCTTTTCAAACTGAGCTTTTCTAATTTCCGTTCGAAACAATATCTTTCTTTTCTATATTATGTAACTATGAACATGCTTATGTATAGACGTGTTTGTGCAAGGATGAGTCTGAGCACACCCAAGCGCATGTGTGTGCGTGCGCGTGTGTTTGTGCGTGTGTGTGCGAGTGTGAGAGAGAGAGAGAGAGAGAGAGTGTGGTAGTGTGAGAGAGAGAGAGAAAGCATTAAGGCGCGCGTGTGTATGCGTATGAGTGTGTGCATGTTTGTATGGATGATCATGTTTTTTCAAGCATCTGCCGTTTCTGTGAACTTGCCCTGAACATGAGAGGAGCTGGCTGCTGTGTGCTGAGGTGGGAGACAGACAGACAGACAGACAGACAGACAGACAGAGGAGCTTTATGACGAAGCCTTGATGTGAAGGTTGAAGTGATGATGTACAGAACTGAACAGTAGATACCGTAGATATATTAAAGCAGCGGAGGTAGCAGAGGCTGACCACTAGTGGGCGCTGTCCTGTCCCCGTGGGCCAGCTGCAGCCCTCGCAGTGCACTGGGTTGAAGCATGGGTGCTCAGAAGCTGCAGAGATGGGGTGTGTCCCGACCCTCACACCCCACCCACAGACGCAGAACCCTCCCTGTTTTAGGAACGTCCTCCTCCCCCCTGGTCCTGACTCCTCCTCTCTGAGAGCAGCTGCTCCCCCTGGCTCCCCCTTGCTCCCCCTGGGTGAACCCTGAAACAGGGTCACATTTTAAACTGATGTTAACTTATAGTGGCTCCAAAGCACTCCAGACACTAGGCATTGACCCAACTCTCCCAACATAAACACTGGTGCGTTTTAGTCACGCTGGAATTTTTCAAATACGAGTTTCCCACTTGGAAATAAGCACTCGAACGTGCCTCCAAGTCGGATCTCCAAGCGGGAATCTCAGGGTAGAAGGATTATTAGTTACGAGTTACAGCGATATTTTCTGTAAACTTGCACCATTCTCCGTGGAGAAATGTCTGCCAAAACACAGATTTTTTATTAAATAATCAACAGTTGCATCATTTCTGTTTTAACATGGTTGAGAAATAATATTCCCCAGATGACTCTTTAATGTAATAACAAGCTTTAAAAGAAGAAACTTTCTTAGTGAGATAGCTAGCTGCAATCATATTGGTTGAAGAGTTCTGACATCAAAAACACTTTGAAAAAAAAAAACACGTTCATGTCGTATTTACGACATTACCAACATCACCAACTGTGAAGCTCCAAGTTTCCAGGAGGGAATACAATAGACAGATTAACATACACACATGAGAATATCATACACACATAAATATACATCACACTCTCGCCACAGGCGCACCTAGCTATACTCCTGAGAGGGAGTGAGCTGAGGTCAAAATAAACCTGCCAGCTCATTAGGGGTCAGGGGTCACTGGTGTTCACTTTTCAGGAGTCTTGCTGAGGGCTGGGTTCATTAGGGCGGGGGGTCCTTGCACCTTATTCATATTTCTAATGGGATCTGGCTTGCTTAAGTGTGTGTTTGATGTCAGTGGAAGGAAGGCCTGTGTGTACTGAGAAGAGCAAGGGGGCCGTTCCCAAAGGCACTGGGTTGTACATAAGAAGCATTATGATGAGTTCTTGTTTATTATTTTGTATTTCTACTCTCCTCTGTAACTGTACTAACGTTGCCTAATTGTACGTGTTACAGATTTAAATGACATGTTTTTTGCTCAAAGCTTCCGTCTTAAATGTCAGACTGCTGTCTCATCCATTACATGCCAAAATGTACCTTCATCAAACATTAAAGGAAGTGTGGACATTGTAATAGTGTAGGTTGCATTGTGTATACTTCATATTTCAATATAAAGCTATGAACACAGGACTTTGTTTGTTTCTTTATTTGGCTGCTAATTGAACGGAACACTTTGATGAGCCCTCCATGTGGTCTGCTCCGGGATCCACCGGGTTGGACTGACAGGGAAGAGATGTGAGAGAGAGGGACCATTGGAAACTAATTAGGCCAGGGTTAGGCAAGCTAATGATGTTGTGCAGGGATGGGGCATTCTCCCTGCTGTGGTGGGAGTGGGAACGAGGAGGGAGTTGATCTGGTGTTTCTGCTTGGCTAGAAGATGTCGGAGTGAGATAAGAAATGCCCTCTCGATGCTCCACCACAGCTCACTTGTAACCTCCATCAAGTCAGTGTCATTGACTCCCAAGAGGAGTGAAATATGCTTTGTGTTGTTAAATTCATCACAAACACATGTTTGTATGAAATCATCTCGAGAGGAAACTATGTAGAAATGTGTTCCATGAAAAGCTCTTGTCTCATTTTCAGCCTTTTCTTTGTAATTGTGTGTTGTTTAGGAAAAACAAACTGTCTTCAGTCAATCCCTGACATCCTAATGAGCGGCTTCCCTCCTGTAGAGAGGAATCTTGAAAGAGCTTTTTGCTTTGCTCTATTTTTATCCTTTGTTCTGTGCTCTGTTCTTTTCTAGCCAGTCCCACAAAGAGTTTCCTTTCTGTTAGTGCTTCAGTAAGGAGCTATTTTTACCCATCAGTTGTGACTGATTGTAAATGTACAGTGTGTATGGATTGTGGCGGCTTAACTATATCGTTTAAAGTGTTTATAACTTTGGGGCCCTGTAAAATTATCACCCCGGCTGGAGGCTGGGGGATCAGTCTAGGTTTCCTACTGCGGCTGGGGGGCGCGAACCGTGGGAAACCTGGTAACGGCTGCAGAGTACCAAGCGTCAGCATTACGCAACTAAACAATCCCCTCCTCTCCTCTACCCCTACTTACACCTCTAAAAATACAGCCTCCTGGCCAAGTGGCAGAGAGTGGGGCACGAGAGGAATGTTTATGGGTTTGGGTTGACGAATAGCTCTGCAGTTCAATGTCGAGGGAGACCAGACAGGTTCACACCGGTTTGGCATTAGAGGCACCCCCCCAACCACCTCTGTCACAGACCCAGCCACCCCACCCCACTCCACCCCAACCATCCACTCACCCATTACTTCTGCTTAACGCTGATGCAGGGAGAGGTGTCACTCAGTATAGACTCTCCAGGGCCAAAATAGGAGCCTCCCGCCTGGGCCCGGACACGGAGCTGCGTACTGAGATCCTTTTTGCTCCTGCTGGCTGCTGATGACTTTCCCAGATGGCGGGTGTCTCTAATAGACAAGCCAGGCTGGCTCTCCTTCAGTACAGTGCAGCCAGGCTGGAAAGGACCTCCTCCATGCTCCTCCCCAGTGACGCTAAATCAGCCAAGCTGTGTCTCACCTCACACATGCTTTTTAACAGCTCTTTAACATGTCTACATTTCTGCCTTAGTTTTCCATCTGTGCTGTATCCATGGTCCTACAGTATTCATGTGTGTATACATGCTCCTATGCATAAGCATCTAATCCATCCAGTCATTCTGGCCATGTCAGTAGTGTTGTCAGGGTCTGAGTGTCACTGCCAGATGACCCAGAGAGCTGTAACCTAATGCAGGCGCAGAGAGTTGAGGGCTCAGGTTTGTTTGAGACTGCTTGTAATGCAACCAGCATCAAGTTACTGAGGTGACGAACTGGTGTCCTCTTACTCAGCAGAAACCTATTCCAGCACATGCAGAGGCTAATAAAAATATGTGCTGGTTATTTATACAGTAACTTGTTAAGTTCCCCTGATCTGTTGCATGGTCCTCAAATTATAGCAGTTTGACTTGATAGAGGTTACCAACAGTTAATATTCCCATGAGTTCATTTTAATTGGACCCAACTGTCGTAATGTTAGTAGACGTTGCCACTTCTTAATCTCAGTCAGTAATGACTCAGGATTATCATTTACGGCCTCTGCTAGTGTTGAATATCAGACATGACACTGGATCCTCTGACTCTCCCAACAGCTAAACTGTCCCTAAATGTGATTGACAGCTGCTTCGCTTACCGACAGGTTGTGTTACTTGTCATTGCCCCTCCCGACTGTATATCACTACACTTATAAGCATTACATTTGCCATAAAGTATCCTAACAAACGTTCTACTTCTGAACAACCTGTGATAATCAGAAAACAAAGACCAGATAGTAAAACACAGTAACACATTGTTTATAGCCTGCATTTATTTAATGTTTATAGAAGAAAACTTGACACTTTCAGAGATTCAGCACTTTTTTTTATTTTTTTTCAAGCATTAATTATGGCAAATACAGTGACAAACAGATCACTAGGGTGATTTTTTTTTTGCTACTAATAATTGAATACCACAGCTAGCAAACATCTACTGCCGTCATTTCTATTGGCTTCTATTTAAGCGCAGCTCTCTCACAGAGGTTGTGCACGATCACCACTTCACATTGGATTACCTTGATAACTCTTATAGTTCAAATTTATATAATTCATTTATGCCACATCATTAAAAAGTGCGAGACACACAACTCAAGCCTAGCTGTTCATCTCCTCCTCCCGTCAGAATCAAACTGAAATGAGTTATATTTACATAAAAAGATGGAAGAGCCCATCACTCATACTGTAAGACGTCACGCTCGCAAAAAAGTAATAAATAAGAGAAAATGTAAACACGAATAGGCTGAAGTGCCCAAATAACTTGAGTAGTTCAAAAAGAATATATATATGAATAGTGTATGTGTGTGTGTATATATATACATATATATGTGTGTGTGTATATATATATATATATATATATATATATATATATATAGTCTGTATTTATGTCTTTCCTATGGTTATACATTCTACTCTACAACAACAGTGTACATTCCAAAACCAAAAAAGCTTTGATCATTTAGGAGGATATTGAACATCGACGGTCAGAGATCCTGGAGCAAGCTTGTAATGCCTGCATGTGTGTTTCCACTGGTGACAGACAACTTCCATACTCAACCCTGAACTAGGTGCTGCTGAGAGGACAGTCATTTTTGCAAACCGAAAGAGGATCCATCTGTATTTCAGCCCTGCAGGCTCACAAATTGAATTCCCAGCTTCCTAGTGTGTACTGGTCTCCCACACAAGTCCCTTTCCTTTTCGGTGAAACATAAGAGTATTACAGATTTCCACATAGAAAATAGGTAGACAAGAGATATGCACTGCTACAGCCCATTATAAAGCACTGAGGTACAGAATGGGGTTGAAGTCTGTTTATTAGTAATAAATGGCTCCTGTCCTACTGTGTCTGCACCAGTTAGAGGTAGAAATCGGAGGACAGGCTTAGTTTGATACCATTCCTCATTGTGTTCCATGCATTACAATGAGGCCGTCCTCCGATGTCTCCTTCACGATCCTTCATGGTTCTGAACTATACAGCTTGTGGCTCCGCTAAAATACAATCGTTCAGCTGGGGGTAGAGAGCCCATGGATAAGAGCCCGCTCTACTGTCCCTTTGTGGTCCTGGGGTTGTACCAGACTATGAGGAGAGTGTGAGTGGGCTGTAATAACTGGCTACAGTGTGTATTTGAGTGTGTGCCCAGTGGCCCTGAGTAGGAGGTGGTGAATATTGCTAGTATGGTTTTGTGCTTGTTGTATCCCTTGTCAAGTAGGGCCTCATTCATAGGGACTTCCAAGGAGCATTGGGACGAGGTTACAATCACATGAATCAATTATATATAATTCTAACAAACACAATTAGCACTTTACAAGCCTTTTAGCAGGACTGTAATAAATGTGTTTTTCCCTAGAGTCCCCACTCCAAGGCCTCCTCATTATTGCGATATATTTGAAACCATTTCTTACGTTGCCTGGTCTTCCCATCTCCCAGATCGGTCATAGGAGATGCAGCTGTGTCGCGGTCTAGCCTGTGACCAGCATGGCTGTTCCCCTGGAAGCTACTGGAGCAGAGGTACAGGTCATTAGCCTGGCCTGCCTCTGATGCGAGCAGGAGGAGGGGAGTGGGAACTGAAAGGCAGCACTCAGTGAAATATGACGTCCAGTGTTATTCATGCGGGCCATCTGGCTGGAGCATGTCTCCACAGTCCTCAGAGAGAGGAGAGGAGGGAAAGATGCTGTAGGAAGACAGGGGCGTCTGTCTGGGGATAGATGGAGGAGTGTTCAACATGGCAGCATGGCCGAGGGTGCATCAGAACCACAAGTGCTGTACCATATGGACTTTCTTCAGACATGAAACTCGACTCGATCGGTGTTCTTGAACTATCGATTAATCCTTGACATATATAATTTCCCCCTCTATGCAGGCCTATGGTTATAATATACACATATTGTTATTCTAGAATGTCTGTCTCAAAAAAGATCAATAAGACACTACAATAGGGATTAAGCACACAGTATGTCTTGATTGACAGCTGCCAATCATAGCACTAAAGATCAGAAAGGGGCTTGTGTGTTCGACAACTATATAGTTAACTGGACTATCAAACATCTGAAAATGTAAATGTGAAATATATCAGTTCAGTTTCATCTTCACATGCATTTTCTCTGTCTCCAGTGAACAAAACAATTATCAACAACTTACCCATAACAACTTATGTCAGACTTACCCACATTTTAACCCTAACTGATTGAAGTTATCTGTCTGTAAAATGACATGCTCAATATCTTTCCCACGTCATTTAAAACAAATAATAGAACGCACATTCAAATGGACAAACACAGAAGATCAAAGTGGCATGGAGATCAAGGAAGAGGAATCAAAGCTTTTCATGTACATTCTGTCATATTTCAGCCTGTCCATCTGACTGAAGTCTCTTGTTTTGTTTTTTTCTCTCTTTTTTTTTTTTTAAAGGCTGCAGTGTTGAACATCCCAAAGAATATGAGTCGCCATCAGAAGCTGTAACTGCAACTGAAGCCACATACATTAGCGTGTGTGAATAAGAACATTTACCTTCTAACCAGCACATAAAGCTATGCCTCAATGGCTTGGGCTATTAAATAACTCATTACATTTTGGGTATTGTAGACAATGACCTTCTACTGTAGGTATTTTCGCCCATTTTATATCTTACCAGTTGTCAGATTGTGTGGTTAAGCATATGTTTGTATCAGTCTACTACATTTCAATGACAAATTACACTGGGTTTGGGATTGATTGAACATTATGTTTTGCAGCTCAACTCCACCGTAGAAATAAGGTAATAAACATTCAAATATGCTTAATATGATGATCTGTACTGTACATTGTGATCCATCTGCATACAGGACATGGTGAACCTCTCTGATAAATAAAGGATAGTCACTATTCCATGTTCAAGACCGGCTGCGGCCTTGATGCTGGGTTGGTAATCTGGCTAGGCACTGTAGTTCACCACCACACTGTATGGTTAACCCCCACACAAACTCATTAACTACACTTTACTATGGTTTCATATCAGTGGAGCATTAGATATAGATATATAGCGTAATAGAGAAGATAAGGCTGGAGGGGGGGGGGGGGGGGTATGAATCAACTGGGTCCTGCCTGTTATGACTTTTGCAGTAGAGCTTTTGTTGGGAGTCCCCATTTAATTAGTTAGCCATTAGTATGGTGACAAGGCTGTGTCAAGGCAGTAAGCCCTGTGCGTGCGTGTATGTATCAGCAGCATGCTTTACACAGCGGAGTGAAGGAGGGAGGGATGAGAGATATGGTGGAGGAGGAGGAGCAGGTGGTTCAGTATTGGAGGCCACCTCTACAAGCAGAGAAACTGTGCTTTTGGTCCCACATAGCAGGCCAGAGAGGACTGTGGTGGTCATGGGGGGGGGGGGGGGCTGACTCTCACTGCCCAACAACAGACCCCGTTTATGAGAGAGAGAGCAGGAGAACGAAAGGAAGAGAGAGGGAGAGAAAGAGCATACCACACACACACACACACAGATACAGTATAGCACAGTATAGTATGTATAGTATGTCTCAGTAGTGAGATTGTAGACCAGTGCCAAATGTTGCACTGTCCAAGTGTGCAGTCTGACAGAAAGTTAGACAGAAGGTGTGTGGAATCACAGAATGTGTGCGTGTGTGCGTGTGTGTGTGTCTCAGGCATGAAAATGGGTCGGGGTGAAAAAGGTGAGAAGGATACGAGACCCGGAACCTGCTAGGCGGTCCCGGCGGAAAGTTTTTTTTGTGGAAAAATTAGCTTCCATGTGCTCATATCTGATTTCTTTTAGATTTACTCTAGTGGTGGTCACATGCAGAATTACAAGATTGCAAAAAAATAAATAAATAAATATGAATGTAGGTCACCTATTTTGGATTCAAAACGGCGAATTTCGCAGAAAAGTGAGCGATTATCATGCCTGGTGTCTGTGTGTCTGTGTGCATGCGTGTGTGTCTGCATAATGTGTGTGTGTTAGAGAGGGTGGGTGGGTAGACTGAGTGCCTCTCATCCAGGACCGTGCTAGTGGGCCTCAGGTCGGAGAGCGTTATGCTCAGAAAGGCTCAGATGAGAAGACAGAGGCAAAAGGAAGGAAGCGTCACTAAGCTATTCTATTAGCACAGGTTAAGAAACAGGTTTCATATTGCTCAGCATGTTCTAGTACTAGATTAAATTGCTCAGTGTATATAAAATTGGAAGAAAGCTATATAGTGGGATTACAATTACATTTCACTTTGTAATTCTAAAATAATTTATACCAATGATAATTATATATATTTACATAACTACATCATAGAATAGTATCAACACATAATATTTATAGAAACATATACCATACATATATATGCATATATTCCATGGTATAGCCACACATACACACACACACAATGAATATACAATTGAAATGAAATATATTGCAATGCTTGTGTTGGGTAAGACTCAATTGAACATTCACATCATCTCAAGTAAGCTTGAAGCCAGAAGTTCAGGTGTATTGCTATATAAGAAAGACCCAATAGTCCCTCAGCCTTTTAGATGCAGCTGAAGTTCGAAAAAGTCAAATTGCGTATTGCTTGTTTTTGTTTGTTTCCATTGTTGGGGGGGGGGGATATTTGGGTTAAAGAGGAGAGAGTGAGAGGAGTTTGACCGCTCTGCCTCTGCACGTGGTGGAGAGAGAGACAGACAGCCTGGTCAAGAAGCCGGGAGGGAGCGGTTCGGTTCGTACGACCGTTTAGAGCCACACAACCTGATGGTTCTAGAAGTCAGAGAAGAGATCTTGAGGACCCAAGTGAATAATAAAAGGTGCGATGGTCCGAGGCTGGTAAAAGGGATTGTCAATGAAAAGACCACCTACAGTGAGGAGAAGAGCAGAGAGACTGCAATTAATGTGGGTTCCTATAGGAGGCATCATGTCCATACGCTCCCATTCATTGTCTCTGCTCTTTCAGGCTGTACGTGGGGTTTTCATTGCACTGGGGTGTATTCAGGTTAATAAAAGACATCAACAACTTAAGTTGCAACGGTTACCACTTCTGACAAACCGAAATAAAATTAAAAAGAAAAAACTATTGGAAAAAACAAACAAACAAACTTGGAGCTCATTCATTTGAGATAAAAGCAGAGATATGTGATAAATTATGTAGCAACTTTAAAGTTTTTCAAAGACAATGTGGTTAGTACATAACTCTGACAAATCAAATCAAATGTGATTTTGGAGAGAGTATAGTACAGTACGATGGCTGCCATCGCGACGAGAGAGAGAGGTGGAAGTCCTGGGAGCTTCCCCTGTCACCCAAGTGTCCCCTGCTCAACCAGCCATTGGACAGGACACGGAGACCTTCGACCCAATGGCTGCGCCTCATGGCTGTAACCATGGAGACGGTTGTCCTAAAAAAGGACCACTCCCGGGGGTTTCTCTCGTTGACATGATGGTCACGCCCCCAGCCACGGGCCAGCACAAGCCTTCCTCCAGAGGGCTCACTGTCTCCCTTTATGACCCCTGACCCCCTGGTTGGATCCTGGGCTCTCAAACCTCTTACATATGGGGGAAATAAATATTAATGTATTTATATTATTTTGGAAGAGTACACAATGGATGGGGAGGAGCCAGTGAGCCATGATGCAGGATAAGGAGAGGAGAGGGTATGTGGAGCCAATGTTGTGAAGGTAGCTTGGCCGGCCCATGGCAGAGGACAGACTTAAACAGCTGACACTGAGACACTCACCAAAAACAAACACAAATATAAAAGAAAAACAGACAACGGCAAAACAAAAACAAAAAAACAGGACAATTGGGTAGCAAGTCTCCATGGGTCCCTTGTTGCTGCTTTCGATTCTCCGGTGTGTACAGGTAGGTGTGTGGGTGTTCCGGTCGTGTATGCTGTGCTGTAGGATACTGTAAGGTAGGGGTGCTGTTGGAAAGGACACCAGCCAACTAACCAGCCACATCAAATTCCCCTGTGCTGTGCTGTGCTGTGAGTGACGGCCACAGGACCTCTATGTGCTGTGTGACAGTCTCTGAGGGAGGAGGGGCTTGTGTGAACGTGGGTGACATCATTAGGAGCTTTTATCAGAATAACCAGTGTGAGTGGGAGTGCTGTAGCTACCCTAAAGCTGCTGCTAGGCGACTGTAGCCTCTGGTGCTAAGCTCTACACCACTTCTGCCCTCTGCTATCTACATCCTGTCCAAGCCAGCGGCATTTCCTGTCCAGGCCATGCAGCTTCCTGTAACTGTGCATATCATGAAACAGCTTCCGCTACTACAAGCCAAACAGAAAGTGTTAGTTAACCTAGCGAGGGCCCTATGAGGAGTCTATTGCAGCTACTAGCTAGGGGCCCTTGATTCACATATACACCAGGCAGTGCTCAGCTTTTTTAGGAGATAAAGGTTTATTTGTCCACAGTAGTATAATAATAATAATAATAGTATAATAATAATTATACTTATACATCCTTCACACAGCTCTCATTACTTTTACAGAGAATGTGTCTGTGTCCAATTGCACAAAAGGCCTAAAACCTTCCTATAGGAGAACAAATAACAACAATAACAAAAAGGCTGATATAATTTAGATTCAAAAGAATGAGGTAACAATTCACAGTACAAATCCTTCAAGTGTTTCTTTAAAGAGCTTAAACCTGCAGTTTTTTTTTTTTTATTCATAAAAGTTGGAAACAGTAAGAAAAAACAAACAAAAAATAAAATGCACTTTTACAAATGTGTCTTCTGCTCAAAAAGTCCTTAGTTCCACCCTGGATATGTTGAAAAACACACTCATTTTTCCCTTCTTAAAAAAAAAAAAAAAGTGGGGCCCCTGTGCTAAAAGAACTGGTAGTGAGGGACGGGGTAGGCAGGCATTTTCATGACAGGCAACAGAATCATTCTCTTGGGATAACCTACAGAGGAGACACGAAAAGAGCACTCCACATGAGTCCAGTAACTACAGCTACCTTCTGTAGTACCTAGCTACACACCAGGGAGGCTGCTGGAGGCAGAGATCAGAGGATGGCTCATTGTCTTATATCCAGACCATTCCTCATTCCATCCCAAGCATTACAATGAGCCTGTCCTCTGATTTGTACCTCCACCAGCCTCCCCTGCTAGACATTGCCTGTGTTATACCGTAGTAGCTATCTAGTACCTAGCTAGACAGTTCCTGTGTGCAGAAGCTACAGCATACAGTAGGAGGGGGAGAAGGTGTGTGTTTGTGTCTGTGTGTGTGTGTGTGTGTGAGAGAAAGTAAGTGAGAGGAGTCAGGGTCAACTGAAACATCTGGGTATTGACGGGTAACGATCAACGGAGTCAGCAACTTTACCTCTGCACTAACCCTGTGTTTGTCACTGGATTATATTAAAAAAAAAATATATTTATAATAATTTTTTGGGAGAAGATAAAACATTTTTTAAAAAGAAGAAACTTTGAGTAATAAAAACAATTAGCTATTTCCTATTTGCTGTATGAATGCGTGTGTTGTGATTGGTGTGTGTGTGTGTGTTCAGAAGGTGAGAGGGGAGAACGGGTGTGGTGCTGAGGCGGCCCAGGCCAGGGCTGTGGCTGGCTGGTGGTCTGTTTACTGCTACTGCACAGTTTAAGTGTGCAGTTAAGTTGTTATGGTCTGGCTGGCGTGGTCGTGAGTGCAGTTGTGGTTGCGGTCCTAGTTGAGTCGTGTAGGTTTCTCAAGTGTGTGTGTGTGTGTGTGTGTGTGTGTGTTTTTTTCTCACAGTCTTGAACCCATTTAAGAAATCACAAAGCAGCAACAGGAGCCAAGACGGTCACAGCAGTGTCAGATGACGGTAGTGGAGGGGGTTAAACTGACACATGCAAACAACAGCTCTCAGAAGCTCTGGGGGAGGGAGAGGAGGGGGGAAAGGGGGGGGGGCACATCATTTCACAGCCAAATACCAGACCTCCTTCATGATGGGGGGGTTAAGGAACGGTCAGGGGAGAGCGGGCCATTGGGGTTAAACTACACCACTCAGCTCCACTGGGCTGCATAGAGAAGGGAGGAGGAGCCCCCTGTGTTGTGTTGGGGGCGGGGGGGCGCGGGGCTCTCCTGAGTGTGTGTGAGTTGTCCCCAGTTGGCCCACTCCCCCCTGCACATAAGACTCATTCAAAGCACCCTGAGACAGGCGGAACTGGGGGGCCAATGCCACGCACCACACAAGGATCAGTCTGTTCTACCTTGAGTGTGTGTGTGTGTGTGTGTGTGTGTGTGTGTGTGTGTGTGTGTGAGAGAAACAGATAGTTTGAAAAAAACTGCATGCTGTTGTGTGTGTGTGTGTGTGTGTGTATATGTGTGTGTGTGTGTGTGTGTGTGTGTGTGTGTGTGCGTGTGCGTGTGCGTGTGTGCGTGTGTGGCAGTCTTTCACTAGATAGAGTTATGCTGTGTGTGCGGGAGAGTGTCTGGCAGCAATAAAAAAAAAGAGACTATGGGAGACATTCACACCCTTCAGATCTGTTACACGCCACTGGGCCTGGCACTGAGCTGACCAGCCTCTTCCCTGCCAGGGGTCACTCCCCATGTGGTCAGATAATCACCACAACACCAACTCAATCAACTCAGACCTAGAAGTCCATAGAGCTGGGGTTGGTACATGTCGCTAGTCACTATGCATTTAAGTACATAGCAGAACGCCTTTAGTCTGTACTGTAGGTAGTGTAGCGTAGTTAGTGTATACACCAAAGACTAACGCTGTGTGTGTGTGTGTGTGTGTGTGTGTGTGTGTGTGTGTGTGTGTGTTGATGGCATTGGGTCCCAGGCTTAGCTTTGAATGGGGGTATCATGGGGGTTGGCTGTAGACGACAGAGCTACACTGTGGAGAGATCCAGATGTCCAGACAGGGTCGGAGGAGTAGGAAGGGGGGGGTAGCGGAGCAGGCAGACTGACAGCAGCAGCAGTGTTCGGACACTCAGGCCAAGAAGCACAGCAAGGCTTGCTCCAACCACAGTAAGAACCAAAAGGTTATGATCGGTTTTATCACTTTTTTTTCTTCTTTTTTTTTCCGCCCAATTCTAAAATTTGGTATCTCAATGGCACTGTATTGATCTCCAGTAGGGCCTCGACAGGTGTGGGGACGAACAGAGGAGAGAGAGACTGTTTGGACCCTAGACTCTGAGGCGGTGGGGAGGAGGGGGGAGGAGGGCCTTACCGTAGGCTGGGGCGGCGGCAGCAGCAGCACTGTATTGCGCGGCAGCCGCACTGTATCCATATGGGTTCCCGAAGCCTGAGAGACACGGTGAAGCATTAAAGACTGTGAGGGAGCGCCATGTTACCGGACACACTCCCAGTCTCACTCACACCCAGTCACTCAAACACACACACCGCCCAGTCACACACACCCATCCAGTTACACACTGTAATGGCTAAAAATGCTCTGACGTGTCTTCCTGACATTCCTGTGTATAATCAGTATATCCTAAGTTGATTTGTTCCTGTACTAACGTCATAGACTAAAAGGTTAACAGTATGTTATCTGATCTAACTGCTCTGGAGTTCTACATGAATGCAAGTTTGGATATTGTGTTCTGATTACTTGTGACCTTACTTCTCAGTACAGAATGTGCTCATTCTGCCGGGTAGGCCGGGTTAAATCTGCCACTTGACAAGATAGTGTGCCCATCTGCTAGTACTGAGAAAGATAAGGTACACACCAGCTCATTGTCTGTAAATCACGCCACCCTCGAAGGGGGGCCGGCTGACCTTGTGCATCCAGTCCAGTATAAAATGGTCGTGAGAGCTGGAATTCGGGGCTTCTTGCCAAGACATGACACTTCTGTTGTGTACTGTTGTAGAACAAGTCAAATACTTTGCAAACTATTTTGATTAAACCTTATTAACGAGTAAATACTGTGTACCATCTTGTTGGTTTTCCTGTCTCACCTGAGGACCGTATGGTTACATTTCCATTACAACACACACACACACACGCAACCACACACACACACACTTCAAATAACCAATGTGATAAAGAATATTGGAAACACAAGACAAACACACATCCGGACATACCCACACACACACCTGGTGTGACGTATCCCGGGGCAGCAGTAGCAGCGCTGACGAAGGCCCCTCTGGCGGCCAGGGCCGCCCTCCCTCTCCCCCTGGCCACATGGGCGGCCACCGCAGACGCTGCTGCAGCGGCAGCTAGAGCTCCTTTTGCGTGTGTCTGCTACACACACACACACGCACGCGCACACACACACACACACACACACACACACACACACACACACACACACACACACACACACACACACACACACAGTAGTGTTACTGCTAACGTAGGTGCTACACTGGGATGCCGTGCGTGCAAATGCAAACACATCCATCAGTGCAGTAATGAGCCTGCTACACCAGAAACATAAACAGTGTGGAGGCAAAATAAAGTGCCCTCCCAGTCTATTTCTGGAAGGAACTTCAAATGTATCAATTCCTGACACTGCCCTGCCAAATCTGAATATTTAGGAGTTGGGGTTTGTCCTCTACAGTACCTCCAAATATAAACCTAGGGTATATTTTGATTTATCAGCTAAACAGGTACCACTATTGTATGCCTGGCCTACTATTAGCTACTACTATAGCATTATTTGGGGACCTCATGTGATTTAGAAATTACCCCCCACATCTGTGTTTCGTGCGGTGAATTCGCACGGGATAAGCAAAGTCTGTATTTCACTAAAATGTACTGACATTATCCTCCGGATATGATGTCAAGGCTCTATGTAACTAACTCACTGTACCCCGACATAACTGTACAACAACTGTATACTTTTACTTCAGAGGAAAACATTGTACTACTACATTTAAGTACATTGTGCTAAAACCTCTCTTTCATACTTCTTGGAAACGAGGCAGAAAAAAGGCGCGGAGGTAATCTAGCACGACTGAATGACCAGCCAAATTGTACACACGTAGTATAGAGACTGTACACTGAAAACCGGACGCCTGGAAATCCAAAATGTATATTTACTCTACTGTACGTTAATTGACCGGTAACGTTATACAACTTACAGCCAACATGGACGATGACAAGCTGATGACACTAATTCAAAGCCACAGGGAGCTCTTCGACCCCAGTTATGACTGGTATAAAGATACGATCTAAACTGACCAAGCTTGGAGAGCAATTTCTCTGGCAATCGGATTCTCTGGTAAATTACGTTAGCTAAGAAACGAGCTACCTGAGATAACTAACCAACGAAAAATGTGTCTTAAAACAGCGATGTGTGTCACAAGTTAACCAAGTAATTTATTTAACCATTGTGTCACCATTAATGTATAAAACGTGGGAAGGCGTGTCATGCCACATAGCTACACGGCCCATCTCATATGGGATTACAAGACACCTATATTACATAATAATAATCAAGCATGTAAGCACAATATGTCCAGTTGTATATTGGAGAAATTGTGGAAGCAAGGCAAGCAATATTGGGTAGGATTGGTAGAGCCTATAGTAATCAGCCTGAATCGAATGTTGACGTCGCATCGTCTGAGAATTTTCTTTTTGAATAAAAGTCTGAAGAAAATAAATGTCTGAATAAAAGTCTGAACCTTTTTTTTCTGAATAAAAGTCTGGAAAAAAAAAAGTCTTTTTTTTTTCAGAATAAAAGTCTTACAAAATAATTTCTGAATAAAAGTCTGAAACTTTTTTTTTTCAGAATGAAAGTCTAAAAAACAAACAAACATGCAAACAACCCCAAATCACAGAGATGCCGATTCACATGGGACTAATATCATTACAGGACCTCTGTGTTTGGTGAAACATGGTAGGTCATTTTGTGATGGAATTTTTACTTCACAAATTACGGACAATGGCAGATTTGCACGAGATTAAGATCACAGACGACCTCTGCAATTATTACAAATGACTAGAGGTCCCCAGGTAACACTAGTCCCATGCCAATAGGGCTATTGTGTCTCTTTTCTACTAGAGAAAGCTGCAGGCTGAGAGACGACCATGGTCACTGATCTGATACAACCAAAGAGTAACAAGCTGTACAACCTCCTGCAGATACACAGTATGGATAAGTGATGGGGCCTCTACAGATACACAGTATGGATAAGTGATGGGGCCCTCATGTATTGTACAGTATTGATCTGATTGGTTGATGTGACTGGGTGTTCTATGTGGGCTCTTCTCTAGAGTGTCAGTAGTGGTAGCCCACCTGAGGGATGATCTTCTTCTTCTTGTTTCCCGCCGCGTTGGGACCTGAGAAGAGCTTCTCCAGGGCGGCCAGGGCAGCACTGGCCTTCGCCACCTTCTTATTGGGCCCCGCCCCGCGAAACTTCTGCCCATCCACCTCCACCTGGCAAAACACACACACACACACACACACACACACACATAAGAAGTAGCACGCACGCACGCACGCAAGCACACACACGCACACGCACACGCACACGCACTCCTTTTCAATCAATGGGGAGACAGTCAGGACATATGCAAGCGATGTTAGTAAGACTTGACCTCCTCTTCAGTGATGTTAATCAATCTGTGAGTCACTGAGGCGTGACAGAAACCACAGCAGACAGCAACCAGAGAGCTATCAGTGGCCCTGGAGGAACAGCACTTAGCACAGCTCTCTCAGCTTGATTGACTGCTCTACTGTACGCCTGATAAGCCCCAACATCAGAGAGTGTATGTGTGTGTGTGTTTTGCCAGGTGGAGGTGGATGGGCAGAAGTTTCGCGGGGGGAATATGCGTGGCGTAAAGCCTCACCTCCATGACGAAGCGCTTGTCGTGGCTGCCACCGCTCTCTGATATGAGCTCGTACTTCAGCCCCCTGCGCTTCTCGTTGAGCTCCATAACTGGGTTCTTCCCACTGGCCGTCAGAATAGGACCCTGAGTTCGGACCTGACACAACGAGACCAGAGAGGAAATCAGATGACACAGATACACAGCATGGGATCGCCAAAGAATCTTGTTCTTTCTGCCTTAATTTTCTTGTTCTTTGTGCCTTCATGAGAGTAATCCATCAGCTGTGTGTGTGCGTGTGCGTGTGTGTGTGTGTGTGTGTGTGTGGGGGGGGGGGGGGGTGTATGTACCTCCAGTGTGTTTGAGTCTGAGGAGTGTGTTGTGTTATTGCTTGAGTGTGTGGACGTCTCGCTCTTTCCCTCGCCGTCAGACTTCTCGTCGGCACTCATTGATTCCAGGTCTGTGTCGAACCCGGTGGGGTAGCCCATCGCCTGGAGGACCTAGAGGAGGAGGAGGAGGAAGAGGAGGAGAGGAGTGAGGGAGGGTCCATTACCTACATGTGTGTTGACCCTTCGTCGTGATGCACCCCTTTGTGGGCTCTGTGGCTTAAATTGAACTCAAACATACAGCACTCGTGTTCCATCTCAATACATCTGAGTCCCACAGAAGCTAATTCCCTGGCCCAGCGAGCACCGTAGGGCTAGTGGACAGGGCAGGACAGGAGAGGAGCACCAGGTCTGCCCCAAATTGGTGCTAGCGCTACAGAGAGCGAGCGAGAGAGAGAGAGAGAGAGAGAGAGAGAGAGAGAGAGAGAGAGAGAGAGAGAGAGAGAGAGAGAGAGAGAGAGAGAGAGAGAGAGAGAGAGAGAGAGAAAAAGAGCCATTTATGGGAATCTGAGAGGGAAAGAGGATTATCCTGGTTCAATGCTCAGGAGAGCCTCTTTGTTCACAACGATGTCAGGATTACACAGATTTGGCCGCCTTAACCCCTCGGCAGCCAGTAGGGGGGTTAGGAGACATCCCTGACCACAGCTGGAACACATAAAACACTGCCTCCATGAATGACCACTCTTCCCCTCTCACATCACAGAACAGCTCTCCCTGCTCCCTCTCACCACACCAACACCTCTCTCTCCAGACTTAGCTCTGCTACCTAAATCAGACTGGTCTGGTCTCATCTACAAAACAATGTGTTACACACACACAAATGCTCATCCGACCATCGCAGAGGAAGACGTGTGTGAGGTTTCAAGCGCATCAACATCCGCAAGGCAGCCGGGTGCTTAAAGCGTGTGCAGAACAACTGGCTGGTGTCACTGTCTTCACCATTATATTTAACCTCTCCCTCTCCAAGGGTATAGTGCCCTCCTGCTTCAAGTCATCTGCCATCATCCCGGTACTGAAAAAGGGTAAGGTGACACGCCTAAACAACTGGCGCCCTGTTGCTCTCACACCTGTAGTGAAGCAAATGCTTTGAGAAGATCATCAAGGTCCTGATCTACAGGGCGTTGCCACCCTTCCTAGACCCTCACCACATTTTCCACTCACAGCTCCAACACAGGGTTCAATTTCGCAGACGACACGACAGTGATTGGCCTGATCACCGATGGCGACGAGACCGCCTACAGAAGTGAGGTCGACCGCCTGGCTCAGTACAGCCAGGTCAATAACCTCACTCTCAACGCCGACAAGACCAAGGAGGTGGTGGTGAACTTCAGGAAGAAGAGGCAGGCACAAGACCCCATCAACAGGTCTGCTGTGGAGAGAGTAAACAGCATCCAGTTCCTGGGGGTTCACATCACTAACGACCTCACCTGGGATGAACACACCAACGCGAAAAAAAAAAAAAAATGGTGAAAAAGGCACAATGTCTCAGGGGGCTGAACAAGTTTGGCTTAGGGCCTAAGATCCCAGGGGCCTTCTTCAGAGGCACAACCAAGAGCATCCTGATGGGGAGCATCCTGATGGGATGCATCACTGCCTGTTATGGGAACTGCACTGACCAAAACCGCAAAGCGCTGCAAAGGGTAGTGCGGACAGCTGAGAAGATCAGCGGTTGTGAGCTTCCCTCCATCCACAACACCTACAAGGACCGGTGCGTCAGAAAGGCCCTCAGGATCATTAGGGACCCAGCCACCCCAATCAGAAACTGTTCGAGCTACTGCCGTCGGGGAAACACTACCGAAGCCTTGGGGCTAAAACCCAGAGGCTGACAAACAGCTATTTCCCCCAAGCAATCAGGCTCCTGGAGAAATACACTGGAAGGGTGCACAACCCCACGCTCACAGCGGAAATTAACATATTGCAGTATAACAAATACTACCATACTGTATTGTATTATATTGCATTTCATATCATCATGCTCTGCACAGCATTTTTGCACTTTTGAAGCCACTGTAAAATCCATCACTTCAATGTAGGGTTAGTTTTTTATTTTTATTTTTTACTTACGTTACTTATTATTATTGTGTTTTGTATCTGAATGCTGCAATGTCAATGTTGAGGTACCAAAGCCAAATAATTATACTCTTGTGTAGTTGCAATCCTGATTCTAATTCATCCAGGGGGTCGTTCACATGCCACCCCACCCCTGCCCAAGTTACCTTGACGGCGACGTGCAGCTTGGCGGTCTTCTTGGAGGAGCCCGAGGCCTCGTGCACGGTCCCATCCACGTCCACAGACATGGTGAAGACTGGCGCGTGGACCGGCCCTGACTGGGACAGCAGCTTGTACTGCAGCCCTGGCCGGATCTGGTTCAGACGCATCAAAGCATTCATCGGCTGGTTGGAGTCTATTGCTTTGCTGTCGAGAACTGTGTGTGTGTGTGTGTGTGTGTGTGTGTGTGTGTGTGTGTGCATATGGAGTGTGTGTGTGTATGGGTATGTGTGGGTATGGTGGGTGGGTGTGTGTGTGTTTGTGTGTGTGTGTGTGTGTGTGTGTGTGTGTGTATGGAGAGAATGTGTGTGTGTAAACAGGAAAAAAAAACAATAAAAACATAAATCAGTTTGGAGGAGCGATGGTACACTTGTATCCTCTACAGCTCTGCAATCGACTGTGCACCATTCTGTAATTATCTTCCAAAAAGCTAATTGTCAAATCTGCTTCTTTCTAGCCCATTTGTTTTCTGCTTGCAGGGAGGACAGGCTAGGGGACAGCTGGATGGCTTTGAGAAAAATTACAAATCAATACAATTGATTTCCCAGGGGTTGTGTGGCGCATGTGCCTTGAGAGAGAAGAGAGGAGTGTGAATGGGAAATAGAGACAGGGTAGGAGAGGTGGGCTGTATAGCCACTAACACACACACACACACACACACACACACACACGCACGCACAGTTCAGTCACATGATGTTAGTTTAGAGCAGAAAAGGAAATTGGTGCCTCAGTCTCTCCAAGGCCAAGCATTTCCTCAATCCGACAGTCTGGAATTATAAGAAGTTTGTGCAGCTGCTGCTATCAGGGTCGTCACACATGATCACATGACTTTCTCACAGGTCACAGGACAGAAGAGGTCAGAGAGGTGAAATGGACCTTTCCGCAGGTTCCTCTTCATCTTCTTGATGAGGTCTGTGTCCTCCATAGGCCCGTCCTCGTAAGGTCTCTTCAGTCCTGAGCCTGAATAACAAAGTTACATTAGTATACTTATCAACATGACAAGCACACACACACACACACACACACACACACACACACACACACACACACACACACGAGACGCGCACGCACGCACGCACGCACGCACGCACGCACGCACGCACGCACGCACACATTTATGCACACGCACACACCTTCTTTGTCTGACCAGGGGTATTTCTGGGAGGGTTTACTTGAGGGAAGAGCATCCATCTCCAGGACTTTGTAGATCTGCCCAAACGCCATGAGTCTCAGGGATTGCTGCCAAACACACACACACACACACACACACACACACAGCAGACAGGTGAGGAGAGCAGGACAGCCAGCCAGAGAGACAGACACAGAGGGAGAAACAAACAAAACAAAAATCATTTCTGTGGTTCACGATCCCATTTACAGAAACCAATGTTTTGTTTACAGTTTGTTTGTTTTCATGGACAAGTGCTCTTGAGCAACAATTGCCTTCGCAGTTGCCCAAGAGTCACGGGGGTTACTTAGCAACCGTGGCTGCGCTGCGACCCCATGTAAACAATACAAGCGGAACAATTGGCACAGCACTTTGCTGTGGTTCGAGACGATGTGTTGGAAAGGCACAGGCATCATACCATCTATGATCATTTACAGAGGACGACAAGCAGGAGTGAGGGCCGACCCTCACTCAACTAGAACAGAGATGCGCACCCCCCGTCTTTCCACCTCTTGTCCTGAAGTACGCACTTGTGCACTTTCCCACGTGGGTTTCAATGGAATGTAGATGGGTGTTAAGAGCCCACGCATAAACCGATCTGATGCTGGGAGTGCTGTGGAGGAGTGTGGAGTGCACAAGTGTGTACTTCAGTGGGAAGGGGGAGGGGGGTCAATGGGATGCAGCTAAACTCTCACTTTTTGGGGGCTTCACTCACAGAAAGGGGGTATTAGCACTCGTACAAACAGACACAGTCCATTTCCTAATCAAACATATTAGGAGAGGCCTGGAAACACTGAGGCATTCATACGCTGGGGCATCCGTACCGCATTGACATTCCAGCCCCGTTCTCACCTTCCTACAAGAAGAAGCACTGGGAGGATTTTCACTCAGCCATGCGGATCACTCTCCTCTGCTCAGTGGGACGAACGAGCACACACACATACATACATACGCTCACACACACACACACACACACACACACACACACACACACACACACACGTACATACATATACACACACAAACACATACATACATACACACACAAACACATCCTCCCAGTGGCACCAAAACAAGGTTCATGGGTCAGAGAGATGTGTGTGCGTGTAGCACACGTGTTAGCTCTTCCATCACACCAGGTTGTGGTGTGTATGTGTGTGTCTGAGACAGTGTGTAGCCACTCTACACACAGCTCATGGCCCAGATAAGAGCGGAGCGTCTTTAAGGGGTTCCGTGTCTGACACTCTAATCTCCAGGCTAGAGATCAAGATAAGAGCAGGACTGGAGCTGGGGACCCTGGCTGCTCGCTGCACTGAACACTGAGAACTGAACACGGAGACAGAGTAGTAGACAGGGTGTGAGTGTGTGTGTGTGTGTGTGTGTGTCTGTGTCTCACCTGGGCGCTGTAGGTAAGGGCCTCTAATTCCATGTCTGTCACGGCCAACAGCGTGTTAGTCAGCTCCTTCTCACATGGGTCGTGCAATCCTGGTCCACCTTAGGGAACACAACCAAAACAAAGCCACACTGTGACATCACATCTTTAAAACACAGCGCCCGTACCGACCAATTGGACACTTCCTGTTCGTTCAGAAGAACTTCAAGCACGCCACTCTTTCAAAATGCCATCAGTTAAACAAATTAAACAAACTCGTCCTCAAAATAGCATTCAACTTGTCCTTGTCTGTTGTCCTTTCCAGCTCACCCAGGGAAACTTAATGAGTTACTATTTCTGACATCACTAATGAATTATGATCTCATCAAACCTCTGAGAAAGGACCTGAACATTTAGAGGCTATAACAGGTCTGTTGTTTCTACGACAGAGCGAGAGAGAGAGAGAGAGAGAAGGTCGGGGGGACAGGGACGGGAGAGAGAAAAACAGGAGAGAGCGCATGAGAGAAAGAGAGATAGCGATAGATAGATAGAGGCTGGTGGCTGGAGAAAGTAGGTTACAATGGTTTAAATATGTTCTACTATTTGTGTTTCATAGAGGAAATGTACACAATCTCCTGATCAGAGCTCTTATTTCCAAGTCAAGATAAGACCTGAAATATTAACTGAACAGAACCAAACCCCCCTCATTACCCTGGCTGCCTCTCTGTGAGTCCTGGGGACTGGAGACTATAGCTGTAACTATATTTATATGTTCATATTTATAATATTTATTTACAATGTCATATTTCCAGAGGAAAAATCATGGGTCAAAACCGAAATGAGTGGAATGAAGGGGTGGGGTCCAAATCTCTCATCCCTCCCTCCCTCCCTCCTTCCCTCCTTCCCTCCCTCCCTCTCTCGCCCCTGGTGGTCGGGGGGCCTACCTGGAAGCAGGATACCCGAGGCCAGGCACTCCATAACCCTGCGGAGGGCCTCCCCTGCGCCCAGTGGCCGGTTACACGTGGCGATGGCCTTCTCACAGATCAGCTCAAGGGGCTACAAAGGAGGGACAAGGCAGGGTTACAGTAACACACACACGCACACATACACACACTGATACACGAATGAGTGTAGTGTGCATACAGACAGACAGACAGACAGACAGACAGACTCACCCATCCTCTGAGAGGCTCCCAGGCTGGTAGTCTATTGCACATGTCCCTCAGGATCCTGAGGATGATCACACAGGACTTCAACCCGTTCACTCTGGCCTAGGAGAGAGGGAGAGTAGCACAGACAATAACTCCCCAGGCCCTGACACCGATAAACCCGGGGATGACTGTTTCTGTGTGTCAACATTAGGTCATGCCATAGAGAGGTCCCTTTAGTTGAACGGTACACTCCAGCTAATTGTAATGTACAGTTGGCAGAGATTTTTTTTTGGGTGGAGACGCAAAACGGTCCAGGGAAGCATTGACAGTATGACAGTCAGGCAGGTTTCTAAACAGCCAAAAGAAAAAGAAAGTGTAACGATTGCTGTTGCAGCCTTACGATCCTCCCTCAGCGTCTCTTTCAATCTCTCTTTGCAAAACATAACTGTGTATTGAATTGCCCCAACAAAGGCTTTATACAAATTATGTTCGCACAGAGTACACTGTCTGTACTGTACCCATACAGAGCATGATCGAGAGAGCTTCTAGTGAATGAGAATGAATCAATTCTACTTTAGTATTATGGGGTGTGTGTGTTTTTGAAAGGAAATCCAATCCAAATCGGCAATTGCCCTTTGAGGATTAGCGAATTGAATTTG
>NC_137689.1:60984633-60987133 GCF_963989245.1 Nansenia antarctica
GCCCATGCCCACACACACACACACTCTGCCATCCTACCCATTTCACACTAGGGTCAAAGGCCAGCACACACTGCTAATAAAGAAGCCCAATGTGAGAATGTGTGTGTGTGTGTGTGTGTGTGTGTGTCACCTGTATTTGTAGGGGCAGGTTGTCACAGACAGTGCACAGCAGCATCCGTGTGGGTTTGTCTCTACACATCAGTACGAGCTCCAGGTCCATGTCCTCTTTGATGAGCAGGCCCTTGGCCACCAGGCCGATCCTGATCACCCCACACAGGATGCCTCCACTTGGCTCCCTAGGGACCACACGCACACGCACACACACACGCACACACACACACACACAATAAGTCAAAAAGTCAAAAGTCATAACATGGAGTTCATCTCAGTCCAGAGATTCTAGAAGTGGGTTCTAGATTCTACAGTTGTGCCTATTGTGTGTGTGTGTGTGTGTGTGTGTGTGTGTGTGTGTGTGTGTGTGTGTGTGTGTGTGTGTGTGTATGTGTGTGTGTGTGTGGTTATGACATTCAGACATCCAGCATTGGAGACTCACCTGCTGCTGTCGTTGGAGTCATCGGGGCTGGTGGCGGGGGTGGTGGCGCTGGGCTCACTGGGGGCGTCGTCCTCTGTGCTGTCTGTGGGCGGGGCATGGCCGGGGTCTGACGCCGCGGCCGCCGTCGCCGCCGTGTCGCTGTTGGTCTGGCTGCTCTGATCCATCCATTCAGAGACGTTTTTGAGAGCACACTCCACGTTGGATACCAGCGTCTGGACGGCCTCCAGCTCCTCAGACGAGGGGTAGATGGTGGAGTGTTTGGCCATGACATGGCGGTCATCGTTACCGAACGAGCGGAAGGACCTCTGAGAGTGAGAGAGAGAGAGAGAGAGGGGGGGGGGAGAGAGAGTGAGAGGGAGAGAGAGGGGGGGGGGGAGAGAGAGAAATAGGGAGTTAGGAACCCTTTCAACACAATGAATGCCCAGAAACAGCAAACAGACAACATTTACACAAATCTTGTGTCTGTCCACACACGCACATGCACACACACACACAAACAAACAAACATCCTCAATGGTACAAGGGCACCTCTGGAGAAAAGCGTTCAGCAGCAGATTAAACTTTAATCAATCAAACTCACCTCTCTTCCCCCTGATGGCCAAACAAATGTCTAGCCAGGTTAAATTTTTGCTGCTACTCTCACCCCTGGGCTGCACGCACAAACAGACACACACACAGACACAGACACAGACACACACGCACACACACCCCTCATCCCTCACACCACACCACACCCTCTGTCAAACTGAACTACCTCCATGACAGAGAGTCGGAGAGATGCAGCCAGCAGAAAAGCACCTGTCAAGACTTTAGAGTTGCCTGGGTGAGTGAGTGAATGAGTGAAAGAGAATGTGTGTGAATATGTGTGTGAGTGTGTGAATGTGTGTGTGAGTGTGTGAGTGTGTGAGTGTGTGAGTGTGTGAGTGTGTGTGTGTGTGTGTGTGTGTGTGTGTGTGTGTGTGTGTGTGTGTGTGTGTGTGTGTGCGTATGCGCATACATCCACAGGTAGACCTCCCTTGACTCGAATGATGTAGTGATGTAAGCTTCTATAGGGCATGACATCATTTTCGGGAATTTTCCAAGCTGTGTACAGTCACAGCCAACACAGCCAATAATCTGACTGTAAAGAATTGTTAGAAAAATGACTTGTGTCATGCACAAAAAACTATAGTTTGTTAACATAAAATCTGTTGAGTGGTTAAAATATGAGTTTTAATTACTTCAACCTAAGTGTATGTAAACTTCCGACTTCAACTGTATCTATGCATGTATGTATAATATATGTATGCATGTATGTATGTATGTGCGTGTAATTAATGTTTGTGTTGCCAGCATGTGGGGGAGGGGATGCGTGCGTGCGTGCGCGCGCGTCCTTAATGCATGTGTTGCCAGCATGCAGGGAGGGGACATGTATCATCCTTATGGGAGGGAAATCAATTTAAACTCAATGACAGCAGCCCCACCCTACTGTCTGTCCTACCCCCCCCCCCGATTCTCAATCAAATACTACTGAATACTACTAACTCACCCTCCGCCCTCTATCTGCCCCTTTCCTCTAATCCAATCAACCATCCAGCCCCAGCTCCCCCTGTACAGGGCTGCACCAGGGGGACCAGCCTCCTTCTCTTCACCATCACTATCTATCACATCCACTCCGTATCCACTCATAACATCATACAAAGAGAGGATGAAAATATGCCCTACAGTATGCGTGAAGATGTGTGATTGCGTGATTGATTTAGTGAAATCAAAATCGATATCTTAGACTCAACATAATATTGTATAGAAGGCTCAGTGTCAGTTGGGTGTCAGGTCAATCCGGTGTCAATCCCACTGCCTGACGATGTCCGTATCCATGTCCTGAACACATGTTTGTCTTTCTCTCCGTCCTCAAACACCCCTGGAGGGGTTTGACCTTTCTGCTGACACATCCCCCCTGCCATCAAT
>NC_137689.1:60994633-60999633 GCF_963989245.1 Nansenia antarctica
TCAAAGCACCTAATTACAAGCACACACTCCATTTTCCTTTCCTCACCGTCTCTCTCTCAGTCCCTCCCACCCCCCCCCCCACCCCTGTTTTCCTCTCATCAGGCAGAAGGGCTCCAGTCTTCTCTGGGGTAATCAGTGGTATGTGTACCCAGTACTACCCACATTAGATCACTGCAGATCCAGGAACTCCCCCACCCCCAAAGCCTACCGCCCTCCTCTGTAGGCAGACACGACAGACAGATGGTCAACCTGAGGAAACAAGCATTCGAAAAACACTGCAGACCAAGCCAACGTATTTAGGCCTGGGTTGCTGGCAAAACACTATAACACATCATACAAATAAAGTTGGATTAATATTGAACATGAATGAAGCGCAATCACTGTTCAGAGGCGAGGCTAAATTACCATGAGATTTGTAGTCTTGGTTTATTTCCTGGTTAATTTGTGATTTCTCATTAAACAACTGATGGTGTGGTCGGTCTCCAGAGGACACGGAGAGGCCTGGGGGCCAGACAACACAGACCTGATTGCTGCTTTCTCATTAGTGGGGGAGTGTGAGTGTGTGTGTGTGTGTGTGTGTGTGTGTGTGTGTGTGTGTGTGTGTGTGTGTGTGTGTGTGTAGTGTGCGATACTCTGGATGAGAAACACAAAACCATTGCCACCTCCCTCGTCTGCCTGGTTGCAACTCATTTTCATAATCTGTCAGCCTCCTTCTCTGAGCTAGAAACACCTGCCTTCCCACCAGCAAGGAGAAGTGATTGCATTTCCAGTTTGTCCCTGCAGAGGTGGAATAGCATCAGATGGAATAAGGGGACGGAATTTAAGGACATTTCGTCACGGCCATCGAGCTGCACTTTAGAGAGCGATGCCTCCCGATAACAGTCCTACTGTAACTGTCATACTGTAGCAACAGAGGTGAGGGAGACTGAAATAGAGGAGACCAGGTGTGAGGCCTGTGTTAATAGGTGTATTTCTTTACATAGGTTGTGCTAATGTTGTTACTGGCACTGAATGTCAATGTGTATGTTATTTCAAACTTTATTCTAGACCTCTGTGTTAATGTTGTTTTTTCTCCCTCTAATGTTATTTCTGAGCAGGATATTTCTGGGTAAGATATCCTAAATTCTATTTTGGGTGTGGTGTGTTAACATGATCATTAGCCTCACCTGAATGTCTCATTGTATGCCTGTCATATTAATCCTGACCTCCTTGTATACACTTTTAACAACTTTATTTCTGCTATGTTTACATATGCCTGCATCCGTTTTAACTGGTGTAGACACACAGTCCATTTAGACTACTTATCCTTTCCTAACCTTTAAATATTCTCATAATACAATTAAGAACCATTTAATGAAAAAATACTTGAAAATAAGTATTTTAAGTGCAGCCCCCCTGACTATATATAATTTGTCGATACACATTCAAACACATTATTGGCACGTGTGTTAAATGGCTAATTGAAAATGTTCATCTTGGCCCATGCAAGATTAGCATGAAAAAGATGACCGCCAGAGATGAGAACACTAATAGAAACTAATGGAAACGCACTTCAGACTGAAACACCCATTAACAGCTGCAGGGACGGGGTGTCTGCATCACGTGCTGCAGTCGGCTTCAGACAACAGATAGGTGGTCGTCAGTTAACATGACGCCATACATGTCAGACATTAACAGTTCACTTTGTCACACCCAACTGGACACACCACTGTCAAAATGCCTACAGACTAGCATTTCTTCAGAAAACCACAGAGCGTTGTCGATTCACTCCACACGGTACTTGGATGTGAACAAACTCTCGAGCGGAAGGACCGACAATGTTGCTAACACTGCAGCCGCAATCAGGACCCTGAATTTGCCGTGGCGCAACGGTTTTGGTGACAAACACAGTTACCACCGTCTTCTATCACAGCTGGCCTCGAAAGAGAGAGCACAAAAAGAAGCACATTTTACGCTAGCACCACGCTAACATGTGAGGTTTATAAAATGTATGGAAAAATGTATACCGTCCATTCCAACCCTAATTCAGAAAGAAAATGTTCTCTTCAAATGAAACATCTAATTAATCGATAAATTGAACGCTTATTTTGTGCAGCAGCATTCAATCCCTTAAATTTCTCTCATATGGTCTCTGTCTCTTCCAGATGGCTGTTTGGTGGAGGGCTGTTTGGTGGAGGGCCGTTTGGTGGAGGGCTGTTTCCCGTCTTTCTCGCCTTGAGCTGTGTGTACCACGGTTGTGCTTCCCCCACGTCAGAGGGCCACCTGCTCCTCCGTGTCCTCAGGAGCCTCCACACTCCTGTCCACATCTGCACCAGCTGCTCAGGAGATAATGAGTGAACTTAGTCACTGTCACGAGCATTGCAATCTGGTAGCAAGTTTGCAGCACAACCCTCTCTGTGTGAAGTGGCTAAATAAGCTAGGCCTATATTCCATCAGCAACAAGTAATTATTTCACACAAGAGCCATTGTCATAATGTCCCCGTTGTAACATCAGAAGCAGCAGTAGTTGGGACACCAGCAGTTTGAGGATCCAACCCTTCTTCCATCACTGTCTACCAACTGTCACAGACAAAGACCCTGTGGACCAGACGTGTGGAGGGGGGCGTGAACATCACACACAAAGACCCTGTGGACCGGCCACGTCACCAAACTGGCCTGTGACTTCCTCCTCCTGATATCCAAACAGACACCTCATACTCATTCCACAAAGCCACACCTGAATGTCTCATTGTACTGTACGCCTGTGACCTCTGTGTATACATTCAAGTTGTTGCAACTTTATTTCTGGCATATGTTTACATATCTGTGCCTGCATGTGTCTAAACTGCTGTTCACGTGACGCGTGCGCACACACGCACATGCACACACACACACACACACACACACACACCACTCCAGGGGGTCTATGGGCTCAAATGTGCTGCACAGAGACTCTATTGTTCAATGGTCTGTTGAACTGTTCTCATCTCTACATTCTCCTAGCCTGGTGCTCTGAAGGCATGGCATCCTCCTGTATAAACATCTGGAAGTGGGTTCTGCTGCTTTGCTTTTGTCTGTGCTGCTCTGGCTCTCTCTCTCTGCAGGGATCTGTCTGAGCACGGAGAGGCAGACAGGCCACAGAGGTTGGCACAGAGAGAAACAACACAAACACAAGAAATAGTGGAGCGGAAAACAAACTCTCCACTCTGCAATCTTTTAAAAAGAAATCATGTCGCTAGGAATGTTTAGGCAGTGTCAATAAATATGGGTTTATATAATGAGTTTAGGTAATTTGTGTGTTAAGTAATTAACAGCTCCCTCAGCTGTGTTTTCTAGCCAGAGCCCAGATCTGCAGCACAGAGACAACAAATGTGTTTTTAATGGCTGGAGGGGAAAGAGGAAACTAATGTTGTTACAATAACCACACTGGGGAGCATACTGTATAACACACGCACGCACACGCACGCGCACGCACGCCCTTTTGAGACAGATATGTTCCTCTCGTTAATGGCTGGAATGCGGCTGAATGCGGCCGAATGCAGGGAAATGCACCCGGCGCCGTACATAGCCCATCTATGAGGAGCGTGCTAGAACAAAGGACACCACGGGGGGTTCATCATTACCACTGTGCAGGATGGGAGCCTGGGAGCCTCTGGAGGGGCTTTGTATGGAAATCATCCTGACCTTTACAGGACACCCCCTCTCCGATTTTGGGCTTTAAATTACACCCAGTAGCACAGATTCGTGAGACAAAAGTACAGTAATAAATTGCACTGTGATAAAGTGTAGCCAGTCTGCACTAACCCTAATTAACGCAACAGCAACAACAACGGCGACTCAACAACATCACATTATAATCCACAAACAGCTTGATGTTTGACGTGTCTGCATCTGCATACTGTATTATACTGGAGCGTAGTACTGCTGCCAAAGTCTTGACATTGACATTGACTTTGCATCCATTATCCCCCCCCCCTTTCTTTTACAAAGAAAGCAACTTTGTGGCTCGTTCACACAGGTAGGCAGTATTGATGATTTGGCAGCAGTGTGTGTAGAATGTGCTGATGGTGCCTTCAGGGGAAATGGATGACATGGATGATCACATGACCCTGCTGTCAATAATTAAGATGGAGGAGGAGCGCTGGGTAGTTCCTGCTGACTGCAGGTCAAGTCCTGCAGGGCGGGGGTGGCGGTCAGAGAATAAACAGGATAGATGGATATGTGTGTGTGTGTGTGTGTGTATGTGTGGTGGGGGGGGCGGGGGGAGGTCAGGGAGGGACTCGGTCAAAGCCATTAAGTGAGTGTTTACAACGGCATGCTCTCCACTAGAATTATTCCATTCTCTTCTGTTTCACTCACTCGTTCACTCAATCACAGGCAAAAAGCGATCCAGTTTTATTACGGTGATTCTGGCAATACTGCCAGACACACACACACAAACAAACAAAGTGTCCGTACTCCCAACACCACTTAGGACCTGTAAGAGCTAGGAGACAGGACAAGGAGGCCCAACAACAAACCCAATTAAACACAGTGCTGACAGTAATGGCCACCAGTGTTATTTGTGTCTGCCCCGCAAGGACGTCTCCAGAGTAGGAAAACAGCAAAACAGCAAAAGGATGTAATTAGTTTGAAGGAGCCCAAACGTTTAATTCTGTCTCGTGTCCTCAAATGCCTCAGAGTGAATAGAGAGTACGGGGCAGGAAGGGCAAAGCGCAGAGCGTGTCCAGAGCCAATTCCATCAACGGGCCACTGACGCCTTGCCCCTGTGTTCTGTGGAAGCGTTTGGAATGGATTCTCTTCACTGTCTAGTGCACATACAGTAGCTACTATAAGCTCCTCCACAACCCCCAAACACCCCCACCTTTTCCTTTTCCTCCTACTCCTTTCTCCCATCAGCGACATCTTTATTGGAAATACAGCGGTGAGACCTAGTGTTATAAAAAAGGGCAGTATTAATTTGATGGCAGGGAGGCGTGTCCTGTAACAGACCCTCCGGCCCATTAGGAAATGAGTGGCGC
>NC_137689.1:61004633-61082133 GCF_963989245.1 Nansenia antarctica
TGGCTGACCTCTCTCTCGCTGACGAAAACAAAGACAAGGAGAAGGTTTCTAGCCAGCTTGTCGGCACTGTTAAAACCATGTACTGTGTAAACTAGAGCTTCAGTGGTGGTGACATACAAAATAATACAACCTATGTAGGATCCATCTCAGAGGAGATACGGGACAAAAAAGAACATGACACTTGATACTTTGCACTCCTACAGTACACGCTGCATGAGCATGTTAGCATGTTAGTGAACTAGTCCAAGGAGCATTAGGCCTGGGGATGTAGACTAGGGTTGACTTGGCCAGCTGGGAGGTGAGATGGTATCATCGGACAGATGCTCCTCTCTTTAACAGAAGACGTAGGATCTGTATAGCCTTAGCCTATAGTCTCCATCCATCCCCTTTGTCAGCGGCACAACAAGCTCACCTTAAATCACCCATAACAAAGGATCTGTAGACACTACAGGCATATGGCAAAGCAGCCAACCTAACCTACGGACACCCGATCCCAACGGAAAAAAGGACAAAACAAACAGAGGGCACAGACCAGAGGGTCGTCTTACCCCCCAGACAATGAACAAGCTCCATTCTAACTGGCCAATTAATATTTCAGAGGGACGTGGAAAGTGTGACAAGCCAAGTGGCACAATCCAAGATAAACAGTGTCACCTTTAATGAGAAAACAAATGCACAGGACAGGTTAGGTCACCTACCTGCCAAAACGACCGTTCCTTTGCAGCATCCTTTGGTAAACTTTTGCAGAGAAGAAGTATCTTACATGAATCTGTTCTTTGGTGATGTCTGAATCCAAATGTGAATGTAGCTTTAGGAGCGGTGTTGAAGTTCGGAAAACAGAAGTTGTTGTTTCTGCCTATAAATATTTAGCCAAACTAAAAAGGGCCGGCCTCTCCTGACTGAGGAACAAGGTGAGACTGTAGCTCACGTCATCCTTCCAGCATCACAGCTACCTGGTGAGTGACTGAGAAAGAGAAACGCTTTGCGTGCTCACTGCCAAAGTCATTGCTTTCTCAAGGACACTGCGGCGAGAAAGAGAGAGAGAGAGAGAGAGAGAGAGAGAGAGAGAGAGAGAGATAGAGAGAGAGATAGAGAGAGAGATAGCGCAGGAAAACAAGCAGCCGCATGGGAATACACTCACGTGGATCTCTGGTGAAGCTAAAAGACTGTACAGTATATGGCAGTAGTAGTTTGTCCCACCCTAGTTCTACTTAAACTACAACGACAAGGATGACACAAGGCTTAAGTGTAAAAAATAAGTGAACATGGAAGACATGAACCATGAAACAGTATCAAGATGCCAGCAATCAGTGAGAGGGTGCTGTGCTGTAGTAGGGTCTGGGTGCTGTGGTGTAGTAGGGTCAGGGTACCGTGGTGTAGAAGGGTGGGGGTACCGTGGTGTAGCAGGGTGGGGGTACCGTGGTGTAGCAGGGTGGGGGTACCGTGGTGTAGCAGGGTGGGGGTACCGTGGTGTAGCAGGGTGGGGGTACCGTGGTGTAGCAGGGTGGGGACACACATCTGGCATATATGCGTCGCGGAACCTCTTGCTTTTCGGAGCTCATGTTAACAGGTTAGAGCAGCCACACAGCCCATGTTAACAGGTTAGAGCAGCCACACAGCCCATGTTAACAGGTTAGAGCAAACAAACAGCCCATGTTAACAGGTTAGAGCAGCCACACAGCCCATATTAACAGGTTAGAGCAGCCACACAGCCCATGTTAACAGGTTAGAGCAGCCACACAGCCCATGTTAACAGGTTAGAGCAGCCACACAGCCCATGTTAACAGGTTAGAGCAAACACACAGCCCATGTTAACAGGTTAGAGCAGCCACACAGCCCATGTTAAAAGGTTAGAGCAGCCACACAGCCCATGTTAACAGGTTAGAGCAGCCACACAGCCCATGTTAAAAGGTTAGAGCAGCCACACAGACCATGTTAACAGGTTAGAGCAGCCACACAGCCCGTGTTAACAGGTTAGAGCAGCCACACAGCCCATGTTAACAGGTTAGAGCAGCCACACAGCCAGCTTCAACTGCTCGTCTCATGTTGGCTGCAGTGGCACGTCATCTAGAGATTCAGAGTCTCGCCTATTTTTTCCGCAAGACACGCGTGTGAAAATTATCTGTTAGATTGACGTCATACCAGCAACATACCTTATAGTTTCAATGTCTATATCTGTAGCCTAAATATGTCATACATTTTGTTTTAACTCACACACCGCTATCTGTTTAAATTTAAAAGCCATACTATTATACAACAGGTAGAGGTAGCCCGTGTGGCCCAAGAGTAAAGCCTTTTAGCCTTTCCTTGTTCATCAATGGAAGTCAAAAACACAACGGGAATCAATTAGTCACACACACACGCCTCAGCTGAGCACACCACCGTGATCAATAAATGGAATGAAGACCGAAAGGGACCAACGAACCAGGCTAAAGCTGGATCAAAGGCCTTTTTTTTACCATTAAATAGGCCTACGCATTTTGTCCCAAAAACATAAATGAGGTCTAAGAGGGAACACAGGGTGTAACTAATGGAGTTGAGCCTGTGGTGGACACACAGCCTGGATCACACACACATGCAGGCACGCAAATATACACACACACTCAAACTCACACTCACACACACAGATCTCAAACACACAGACAAAGACCAAGAGTGGGAGCCAAACCGTTCAGGTCACATGCACGCGTGCATGCACAGCGTGGTCTACACATCAACACAGACCACGGTGTGTTTATGTTGTCCCGGGTTTGAAAGGCGCTGCTCTGTGCTGTTATCCAACACACTGGGCGGCGGGCAATAAATCGTAGGCAGTGTTAAGAATCCCACCACACCACTGGCACCTCCTTGCCGCATCTGTAAGTCATCAGGGCAGCAGAGACAAAGAGAGAGAGAGGCCTCCTCTCGATTTCAGCCCTGGACAGGGGGAAGATCTAGGAGTGTGAACACATCCTGAGCAGCACCAGTACCTCCTTATAGTCAGAGAGGCTGCTCAAAGAGGGTGGAAAGGAGATGGGCCAGGGGTGACAGTTAGTAGGGGTGTAAATCACCAGCTTCATCACGATACGATATTATATCGATTTGTTTGTATGACGATACAATGTTTGACGATATCACAATGTCAGTCACGAAACGATTTCGATTCGATTCGATTCAAGATCGATATGACGATATGATCGATATGACGCGATATCATATGCCAATCTAACACAATTATCAACTCACAAAAACAACTAGAATATTATTTGACCATTTTATTTGTGAGCTCTTCCAGGTATCCAGCATTTAAATCATATTGTATTATACAGTATTCTTCTGTTACAAAAAGAAAAATAGACCCGTTCACTAGTCTCACAAACAAGAGATATTCAGCTTTAAAACATTAATGTCCTATGAAACAAAACTGGAAGAACTTGTCCCCCCTTTTTTAAGGCAGGATTTTTGTAAACGTTCACTTTTTTACTGTCTCATAAACACAGTATTTTTAACAGTTAGAACTGAACCAAGGTCACCATTTAACCTACAGTATATTTGTGCAATAATAATAAATAATAATAAAATAATAATAAATAATAAGTGCAAATGCAGTACAGTGCAGTACATCTTATATACATTCTTCTTAACCAAAATAAGTTAAGTATATCCTCCAGTGTTATATAATAAGTATATCCTCCAGTGTTCTTCTTTGGGAGGTTTTTCTTCAAAAAAACTAACTGATCAACATGTTCAGGAGACAAAACACTACGCTCTGAACGCAGGTCAGGATAATTTTTAATATAGGGCCATCCATCACACTTCCTCTAGGAAGCACTGATCTGATATGATGTGTTGATTGGTGAAAGGTAAGGCTATGCTTGGACAGTCATGTTAGATCACTGATTACGGGAGTAATGATTTACCTGTAGATTTTATCAATAGGAATTTTGTTCAGGTTTATCCAATGAAATTGGACAAGCAAACCGGAGTAAAGTAAGTAAGGTCCAACCTGCAGCCTTTGCCCATTCATAAGACAGATGCTTTGTTACAGACCAGAGCATTGACCAATCACAGTCGGCTAGACTAGAGCATTGACCAATCACAGTCGGCCGTGGGCGGGCTTGGCAGTCGCAGCTAAAACCGCTTCGCTGTTCTCCGCCGCAGTCACAAAATGCAGAACACACAGTGTGCAGCGCTCTTTGACTTTGTAATTTGCCGCTGCTAGTCGCGCGCTGCACGGAAATGGTGACAGTCACGCAGAATTTGCCATTTCAAAATAAAGGTGTATCTTTAAGATGACGATATAGATCGATATTTTTACATTGCATCGATGTAATCAGATCGTTAGTCAATGAATCGATGCATCGATGTGAATCGATGTATCGTTACACCCCTAACAGTTAGGGTCAAGTACGGGAGCAGATACACGTGACATATTGTTATAACAACACGTTACATGGCAAGCACCACCTCGCTGTCAAGAGTGCGGTGGGTTTTCAAGCCGCGTTTTGGCTCTGTGTAATCTACAAGCATCCAGCTACTGTATTACCGAGAGGACATGAACACACACACAAACACTCACACATCTTCGTAAACTCTAATGAAAGAGAACAAAATGTGTTTGTGACGAGTATAAACATGTCACCGCCACATAATTCAATATGGTGACTATCCTGAGGGAATACAGAGGGTTGCTCTGTCTGCAACAGAGGGATGAAATGAGAGGGAGAGGGGTTTCTGCTTCCATGAGCAGCTCTGTACCCAAGGAGCCACGCATCCAGCCCCATCCACCTCACACACAGGGCTTCCCTCATCCAGCTTACACACACACACCACTTTCACTGGCTAGTTCCGATCATCATTAATCCAAGGCAATTCACCCCCCCCCTCCCCCTTTCTGTGCTACAAGCAGGTACCCTAAACAGACCTTACGCAGAGCAAAAACGCCCCCAAGTTGGACCAATAAGGCACAGCACTATCCAAAGAATTGTTCAGTGTAGCCCAGTATGGCCTGATGTGGCTTCCTCTTGTCCCCTTACCTTCAGCTTCTCTGTCCTCCTGTCCTGTCCCTCTTGTCCCTCTGTCAACCTGCAGTCCACAGTCTTACAGCCTCAGAACGGGGGGGACTGTGTACCTGAGGACACAATAAGACAGTGGTCAACGGTCAAGCCAAGAGGTTAGTCATACACAATGCAATTGGGTAAAAATAAAGGGCTAATCACTGAATTAGCAGAACCAGTAACGGTATACAATATATTTGTGTGTCACACGGAGCATGGTGGACTCTTACTCATCCACATACTGTAAACGTACTGTGTGTGTCTACATCCAATAATCATCCGTCAAACTGAGCACTGCAGACACTTACAGCACTCAACCACAAAGCTGGCTAGCAACACAAATTAGTCACAGAGAGTTAGTCACAACAGAGAGATTGATAACGCTGAGACAAATGTTACACTTCTATATCCCCACCACCGCAATAGTCCACCCCCACTCCCCCCGCCGCTGGTGTGTTTAGGAGAGCAGCACTGTCTGTGTCAGAGTGCACCGGGGGGGGGGGGGAGGCATAATCTCTGTGGCCTGAGAGCTCCACTCAGTGATTACAGACGCTCTAACACACACACGCACGCACACACACACACACACAGCTGTGATGTGACTCTCCTCACTGGAGCTGCCTGTAGCGGGTGCCGGGTGGGAGAGGGAGAGTCAACCATTTCTACTACGCACCCTCCCTCAGGCCTACACAGTTAATGGGAAGAGAGAAGAGACTGTGGCGACAGGACACAGGCAGATCTGTCAAATAGCCTTTAGTAGTCCATGCTTTTGAACTCGCAATATTCAGCAGTAAAATATGCCTTACAATGTGCAGACCAAGGACAATGCTATTGAAAGGAATGAGATGAACTGGAATGACATTTCTGTAATAACTGAGTGATTTATGTCTCGCCCCCGGCCTTGTCCACCACCTGCCCCGGCTCCGCCCGGAGACCGCCGTCAAACACTGACTCCTTTTCCCTGATCTGACTCAATTCAGGAAACAAAGAGAACATTTAGGGATATCAAAAAGCTTTGCCCTAACCTTCGGTATTATATTATATCGAATTCAATAAGCCCTGAAGTTAAAATGTACTGAATTAAATAACTTGTATTGCAATTTGGTTTGATCAAATCATGGATCAGTCATTTTCACAGCCCATTAAGTCAGCAGACTTAGTCACGTCACCCCCCCCCCGCCCCCCAGCTCATTCGTTCCACTAATGAAAGTGAGGGAGTCCAACCATGTCCATGTCTGTCGACTAATATCTCTCATCTAGTCATCTACAGGCAGCCCTACATGAACGGGAGCACTACACGAGTGGGCCTCACAGTCCTGTCCCCTGGTTGTTACACGGTAGTGACAGGCCCAGTGCCAGAGCCTCTTCCCTGGGACCTGAGCAGCCGGCTCCTCTAAACCCCCCCTGCACACATGGGGACACACACACACGCAAGCACGCACGCACGCACGCACACACACAAATCCCATCTAATGTCACTCAGCACACACAGGCGTCTGGAGATTGTTTGATGATAAATAAGGCAGCGAAAATTGTTTTCTAGCCCAGAGACAGTGACACCAGCGCATCTCTAATCTCTCTGATAGAGAAATTAATTTGCATCTCGGTGACTGCCTTTATGAGCCACCGGCATCTTCTATCCTTGGAAAGTGACTAGGGAGGGAGGGAGGAAGGGAAGGGAACAACGGCAATGACACAGAAATAGGGGGGGGAGAAGGAGTGAGTTAGTGCCCGTGCTTCTGGGATGTGTGTGCATATTAAAGCAGCTAGGCTGTTTCTAAAGCCCAGTGGAGATGGGTGGAATCAGAGGAAACACTGAGAACACCAGGCAGCTTTGCATAATTTTAACTCCAGCAACGCAGTAATCAGCATCATCCCATCATCAACTGCTTTTAGGGGGGTCACAACAAGTGGAGGTTTATGAATCAGTACAAATATTGACATGTTTTCAACAATACAAATGCCAGTTGGTGTGTAAAGCCTAGTCAAGCCTATCTGTAAGTCCACTATACACCTAGTCAAAATGGACCAGTAAATAGCTCTAAATCACCATGGACCAGTAAATAGCTCTAAATCACCATGGACCGATGCCAAACACAGCTAACTGGCCGTAATGATTTTTGCAATGATTGAAACGTGTTCCGTAGGTTGGCTACCGTGAGATATTTCAGGACGCGAACTTGGTGTAGCCTACTTGTTAGGCTACAATTATTAGACACTCCAATGGTTTCTTTACTCTATCCACTAAAAAAAGCTTCTAGTGCTGTACATTGTTCAGGCAGCTCTCTCATTGAAAAATGTTGCTAGGCTAATTGTGACAATCAATAAGCAGAACTTCGTATCATAGAGCAGGGATTAGCATAGATTTCCTAAAAAATAAAATCGTTTCCTAAAAAATAAAAAATTCTGTTCGCACATTGTGAACATTTAAGGATAGAGAAAGATCCTAATAGTAAATGTAAAATATCTTGACAAACCAGGTCCTATAGCCTACAACAGAAAAAATAAACTCATACATCAAAGCCTAGGGTCTAGGCTACAGCAATCAGCACTGGGTACGTTAATTGTGTGCTCAATGGGGAATTGGGTTCCACATTGTCTTGCTCTGTCTGCACATAACTGAGGTGTTGGTGGCAGATTTGGGTGTTACAGGATGAACCGGTTCCCTGTAACACTGTACCACCAGACCATTCACATTCCTGTACAAAACAGGAAACGCCTGTTAGGAGAGATCACGGATCAAGGCTCTAAGACTTGTTGAAGTGCATTTGTTCCTTCCTGAGAAGTAGCGAGGCCACCAGGGTGTGTGACGAATGAACAAATCAGCAGCAAAACAAAAATACATAATTGTCTTGTCAATTAACCTAGGCCTACTATGATTAAGATGCAGGCGACTGTAAATAGACACCCATTAGTGGTATCAGATAGAGGGCAGTTTGTACAATGGCCTTTGTATTGGATTGCAGATAGGCATTGTCACACCTGTCACCATGTCAGTCCTCACAGACTGCTAGCCTGTAAGGTCAGAGTCGTGCTTGGTACCCCTGATGTAGCAGCCGCCTCTGTGCTAATGATGACACAAAGCCTCCTCCGCTCCACTGAAAATGAGACAATCCGGACTATCCTGCCACGACTAGTAGCAACCACAATCATCCCACTGCTTTTCCAAAGCTTAATATGCCTGTAAGACTAGAATGTAAAAACAACCCCCCCCCAATTTTTTTTTAATCTGGTTAGATTGAAATGGGAAACACTGGGTAAGATTTAACCAGATTTAAGAGAAGCTGCAGCACTCGTGTGTCCTGACGAGTCTCATATATATACTACTGTACCTCACTGGGATGCACAACACAGTTAAACTGGATGGGTTCCAGGACGAGCCAAGCAGTCTTGTGATCAGACTCTCAATCACCACAAAATCCCTAGCAGTCATGACATACGTTGATGCTGACTTTCTGACATTTTAGAGCTGACTTATGATACAGAATACTGGAGAGCCTACTATGGGAATCAGAGCAACATTCTACAATCCAACCACAACGGCTGAATGTGCTAGATTCTCAGAATTCCTAGAGCCCCGTGCATCATTCTGAATGAGACACACACTACAGAGCAGCCTACATAGCCTACTACACACATAGCAAGAGAGGGAATTCACACTCAGTCCACATAGTACTTGCTCAAGCCGAGCCAAGCCCTGCATCTCTAGTGAGTTGGCCGACCACGGAATTCCAATCAGGAAAATGAGGTTGCTGGGAGGTTCGGAGTATCGCTTGTCATTCCTATGGGCCAACTCCTTAAAATGCCATCCAACTCAATCACCTTCCACAGCAAAGCTGGTTCTCCTTGTATAGCGTAAGGGACTAAAATGTTCTCTACAGTCAGTAAGTACTATATCGGTAGGGGTCGTATTCTAAATAAAATAAACATATTATTAATGTTATTGGCCTAAGTGCTGTTGCTGCATTAAATATTTGAGATTGATCATGAGACACCTCTCCTCTAAAGCAGCAGAATACCCAGAGGAAAAAAAGGAAAAAAGTGCATTTAGGACAAACAAGATTAGCCAAACAATTAATTAAATTAATTGCCCAGCTCCCTCACCAACGCGGAAGGTGTCCAAATAAGGCTGAGGGTTTGGGCTGCAGACTGGGCTGGGACTCTGAGACAGGTCTGGTGTCAAATATGCATTGGGTACACAGAGCTGCAGTCTTTAGGCAGGAGTCTGAACTGTCCACCACAAAGAGACCTCTGTTTCCACATCCCTGCTCCCCACAAAGTAAAGGAGCTGGGGTGCTGTTTGAGGGAGAGGTTGGGGGGGGGGGGGTGTAGGAGCCCCTTTATTGCCCGCCCCCCCCCCCACGCCATCCAGAGGGCCGGCTCAGGCTGACTACTCATAAATTACATCCAGGGCGACTGAGAGCCTAAACATTTACCTTAAACACTATCCCTTTCTTCCAGGGCCATGGAGCAGTAGCATAGATCAGCTTGCAACGCTTGCAGACACTAATGGCACTTTTCCACTACGTTGCAGACCTGGTGCTGACCCAGGTCAGCCCGCTTCGGTCCCCTTTTCCATTCGTCGGTCCAGGTCGCTTCGGTCCCAGGTCCCAGGTCCCACATCCGAGCAGGGACCTGGGACCTGGGACCTGGGACGTCACACGTCACTGCGTGTGACGTGTGACGCTGCACACCGTTGATTGGTCAATGGACAATCGTCATCCCATGTCCCATCCCATATTATTTCTTCACAACCGCCATCTTGAAAATACCACATTCACTAGGAAAATGTCACTACATTTTCTGTAATAGCTTATTAATAAAGATTCGGAAAATTATGCTGACCATCGTATTATCTTAGTTTAATGTCATTTCAATGAATCATATAACTTTTATTTACAACAAGCACAACACAAAAATCGCTATTATGCACCGTGTTTGTCCGTGAATAACACCGGCTGTGGAGGTGGTAAAAAAACACAATACTCCTTTGCTAACTTCACCATCTGTCTACGGTCATTTTGAGCCCTTAACCACCGCGCTGACACCCCGAGAAGTTATGCTTTTAACCGTAAACTCGATGAACCGGGAGTTCGCCCGCAGCCGTCCAGCCATTTTCACCATTCACTCATGAGTCAAATGCCGGTTTTAACAGGGAATTCGCTCCGCGCTGTGTCCACGGTGATAGGAGTGGAGGATCGACTCCATTCAAAAACTTTTGAATTCCCTGGCTTCTCCTCTTTCCGGACACGTTTGAATTGTTATCCTAACCCCCGGTAAACCGAAGTTATTAACCCGCAAACGGCACCGTGTTTGTCTGTGAATAACACCGGCTGTGTCATGAGTCAAATTCCGGTAGATTCGCGTCTTGTCGGCGTTTCCCGATGATGATACTACAGTTCATAAAGCAGACAAGTGAAGGCAGTGGTTTTAAGGGCTCAAAAAACATGACTTTATTATGTGTACATAGCTTCCTCTCTCTCTTTCTCTTTCTCTCCAAAAAAATCACTGCTGTTGCTGTGTACACCCGGAAGCTTTTTGCCAGGCTGCGTGTGACGCGTAACTCCGCCTACTATCGTCTACTCCTCCTACTAGTACGGGTCTGTGTGTCTAAACCAGAACAGATCAAAAGTGACCCGACCTGACCCCGAAGTGATGCGTACTGCGCTAAAGCGGGACCCAGATGGAAAAGTGCCATAATGTGGTGTGGGTGGCATATAGTGCGACGTTTGTCCTGGCTAAGGCACTCCAATATTTGACATAACGAGAAAGGCAGGCAACACAAGGGATGAAGGGGGGATATTTTTTTTCAAAGTTCTTCATTTTGATGATGACCCATCATCAAAATTAATAAATCGAAACTGAATGAAAGATCTAAAGCAAATCAGGCTGTCCAGAACCAGTGAGGCTGTAGGAGAGATCTGAGTGGCTGGGCTAATGTAGGTGGGCTTTGAGGAGTCTCTACCTGGCCAAATCCATCCATCATACTGCCCTGCTAACCAGCAGCCCAGCCAGCACACACTGTTAAATAAGGCCAAGATTTGGGACATGCGCACAAAAAAAGAAAAAAGAAACAAAAAGTCTCACTGTGAGGCTTCATCGTTCTTAACACAATCTGGGCCATACCCAATTATTTCTCGGGTTGCCATGGCTACGGCCTGCCTCCTCACCGGTGGGTTTCAAATGGTAAAAATTCACCCCAGCCTGACGTGTGAAGGGGGTGCTGCTGCTGGCTTCCAGGCAGCTGGGGTCTCTCTCAACAGCCGGTGTCTGTCTACACGACAGGCAAGATCTGAGAGGATGAAATAGTGGTCGGAGAGCTCCTAAACACAACAACAACAACAACAACAACAACTTGGCTTATTCCCATTAGGTAAACAAGATCAACTCATTCAGCTCGGAATCTTTGAAATCATCAAAACGGATAAACGGATAAACAGATCCTCAGCAGAACAGCAGCAGCACACACAGCAGGCCTGCGCTTGATGGGGCAGGAATCAAGTGACTGGAGTGAGAGTGAGACTTGAGTCAAGCACAGTCAGTGTCAGTGTCAGTGGAAGCCGTAGTCACTAGTCAGTAAAGTTAGAGGCCTACTAGGTGCTGGATGGGTACGGGGGAAACGGGGCTATTGGAGGTGCTGTGGGGAGGTAAACATAGCGCTGCAGAAGCAAATACGCTCCTGCATCTCTGAGGGTTGTAACCCTGAGCCGGGCTCAGCCGCAGAGTGGAGAGAGGGGCCTCCTGAGACTGCACCAGCCCTCTGCCTCTGAAAACAGGGCTAGGAGGTGGGGGAAAGGGGGGGGGGGGCTGACAGCGATAGATCTGTGTGTGTGTGTGTGTGTGTGTGTGTGTGTGTGTGTGTGTGTGTGTGGTGTGTGTGGTGTGTGTGGTGTGTGTGGTGTGTGTTTTGGGAGAAGACATCCGTCGACGTGCCGCTGCACCACGTGTCACCTTGATCCATCAGGGAATTCAAGGTTGAGATGTTGCGGTTGCCATGCTCTGTGTTTAAGCAAGGAGGATGACAACACAGATAAAAAAAAATGGGGACCAACATTTCAGTGCCAAACCGCCCCTTCCCCCTTCCCAAAAGGCATACAGAGACACACTCCCCCCCTCTCTCTCTCTCTCTCTCTCTCTCTCTCTCTCTCTCGCACGCGCGCGCGCGCACGCACGCTCTCTCGTGCACGCTCTCTCGTGCACGCTCTCTTGCGCACGCTCTCTCTCTCTCTCTCTCTCTGTGTAATGCTGCCCCTCCCCATCCTTCAATATTAGAGGTACGGTAGATGGATGACCCATTCCAGCCCCATATCGCCCCCCCCTCCTCCCCCTCTCCCTATAGAGAAGAAGGGATGAGGGGAGGGCGCGGTGAGGACAGCCATTGTCTCCTTCTGTTAATATGTAAAAATAACTCCTGCTGAAAGTAAAGTGGGTCAGAGAATTCCCAAGGAGCCTGTGAGAGAGAGAGAGGCAGCCAGTCGTATCAATGTGGAACAGAACGCAGCTTATCTCCGCCGCTGGCTCTCTTCTACGGACCAGAGGATCGCTGCAGGCTTGTTCCCAAACCACTGCTCCCTCCTCCCCTCTCCCCGCCCTACACTCCCCTGGGCATGGGATCAGCACTAGACCAGACAAACATTAACATTGTTATATTCTGTTGCCAATCACTTAGTGTCATGTATATCCAATCTCCACTGGATAAACTGATACTGGACCAGCTATGAAATGTTGTCATACGTTAGGCTACTTATCTGCTGTCATGCTGTTGTATCTCCAGTGTTGCTGTATAGGACTACCATCTTGAAACAAGAATGAAATAAAGTGAAGGATCGGTTAAATCTGTAATGGTCACTTTTTTGCACAGGAGAGTTTGTTTTATGCATTCCGTATGAGGATTAACCTGCTCTGGCTCTCCAGTTAGTCTTAAATAGGCAGGGCTAGAGGAAACAGAAATAGCAGGAGCTGACTACGGCATACGTAATGTAACCAAGGGAGCCCTGAATAACTAAGCCCTGAGAGAGAGTGTTCCTGGCTACCAGGCTAGGTTAAGCCTGCTGCTCCAGGACAAATGCCAGGTGACTGGTTTAGGCTACATGTACACTTAAAGGAGTAGGGCGTACGTCCGTTGGAAATCTGTCATCTCTGGTCACCGCAGTGAAATACCAAACAACAACATCCTCACAATTTGAAGAGGAAGCCACCAGAGGCAGAAAGCCTAAAATCGGCGAGTCCACTCCCCTAGAACACCCCTGGCAGTAACAATATGTTTATATGCAAACCAAGAGTCGGGTAGGACACTCGTTCAAAAAAAGGACCAAATCAAGCTACATGTACACTTAAAGATCAAGGGTCAAATGTAAAAAAATGCAGATAGAAATATAATGTACAGAGCTGGCTCAACATACAGTGCCCTCCATAAGTATTGGGAAGAGGAAGAACTTTGTCTTCTTTTAACTCTATACTCCAACTGTTTGGATTTCAAATCAAACAATTACTATAGTAGAGATTCTCAGCATTAATTCAATGTTTTCTTTTTTCAAATTGGTTTCACCATTCAAAGATTACAGCCCTTTTTATACATAGTCCCCCTATTTCAGGGAACCAGTAGTATTGGAAAATTAGCTTGACAGATGTTTCTGGTTAGTCAGATGCTGGCTCACTTGTACTTCATTGATGATGTAACTGCAGCAGAATGATTTTTTTTAGTTTACAGAAACATCTTGTCTGCTGAAGTAAATGTTTCCAATCTCATTGAACTGCACTTCATCAAACAGCAAGACAATGACCCCAAACATACTGCCATAGCAACTAGGGGGTTTTTCAGGGCCCAAAAGTGAAAAGTGGCCAGAATGGCCAAGTCAATCTCCAGATTCATATCCAATTGAACATGCCTTTTAATTTGCAAAAGACTACTGAAGATAGCTGCAGTACAGGCCTGCAGAGCATCATCAGATAATATACTTAGCTTCTGGTGGATCGCAGACTTCAGGCATGCAAAATATTGTTGACCAAATACTAAACATGAGTGCTTTATTTTGATGGCAATTTTATTATATGATTTCCCCAAATACTTTTGGAGTCCTGAAATAGGGGGGAATATGTTTTTAAAAAGGTTGCACTTTCTAAATGGCAAAACCAAACAACAAACCAAAAACATTGCATTAAAGCTGAGAGTCTCTACTTTGACCCCATAGTAGCTAATTGTTTGATTTAAAATCCAAACTGTATAGAGCTAAAAGATGCTTCCTCTTTCCAATACTTCAACAACATAGGCCTAGTCATTCAGCATTCAACACCGTAGTGCCCTTCATACTCGACAGCAACCTCAGGGACCTAGGCGTCGACCCCAGCATATGCAACTGGATACTGGACTTCCTGTCAGACCATAAACAAGTGGTGAAGATGGGCTCTAAGACCTCCCCTCTGACCATCTGCACTGCCCAAAACCACAAAGCGCTGCAAAGGGTGAAGATCAGCAGATGTGAGCTTCCCTCCAACCACGACACCTACACAAACTGGTGTCAGAAAGGCCCTCAGGATTATTATGGACCCCAGCCAACCCAATAAGAATAAATGTAAGATACTACTAACTAAACATTGGACATTTAAATGGACTAGCTGAAATTCTGATGAGGGATAAAAGAAAAAAGAAAAGAAAAAACACAGGCAGAGAAAGAAACCATGGAATTAAGTTGTTTCCTACACGATAACATCACGATTTTTCAGTATGACTACAAGACCCCGGAGAGCTCATGAGGCAGTGCCACGGGAGACAGAGAAACCAGCCAATTCAACTCTGATTAACAGTAATAAGACAGGTGAAGCAAGAGCCAAGAACCAGATGCAGATATCAAAACATGAATGCATTAGACACACCAGGCTGGCACATCGGCTCCCCGCCTCACCATCTGAAACACATGCACACACATATGCACGTACACAGTCCTCTGGGCATCTCTGCTCACCTTGGCCTAGAAACATAACTAGAGTTTGACGCATCTCTCTGGACCCCCAGCCAGCCAACCTGCTCCAGGTTGGGGGGTGGGGGGGGTCAAAGATCCTGAGGATTTAAGAAATGTGAGAAATGAAGGATGGATATGCAGCTCTAAGTTTCTTCTCAGAGCCAGGGATATTTCCAATTACATGCAGCCTTAAGGGCTTATAGTGCTGTTTCTGCACAGTGAAGAATGATCCCTGGAACCTGGAACAGTCCAGAAAGCTTGGCTCTACTCTAGCTCTGGGCTTCAGCAGCCTGCGGGGGGGGGGCTTTCATTATCAACATCAATGTCAATAGCATAATACACACAGTCTGGTGACAGAGGTCAAATACGTGAGGGAGAGAGGGTCATTAATCAGATCTCAAATACACCATGTGACCCCGGCTTTAGCCAACGTTGGCAGGCTGTAGATGTTGGGAATTGGGATATAGCGGAGGGCCATACTCACAGCTGTCGCCTCACAGCGGTGATGCTGCACGCAAGACAATCACTTCCATATGTCCTTCTTAGTTACATCCATACTTTCCGTCCCTCATATGCAGCAGTCTCAATTTCCAGCGCAAACAAAAGCCACTGATCAACCTGAAGATTACATTTTGCTCACTTGTTATGTTGTGGTCAGGTAGTCTACCAGGTGGGAACTGAACATGATTTAATAAAAGATAGGCCTAAATTAACACAATGCAATAAAATAATGGAAGCAACAACCTCACATCAAGATCCGAGAAGTAGGCTAGTAAAAGAAAAAAAGAAAGGTACCTCACAGACAAGACAACAGGAAAATACAGAAACAAGATGTTAAGCAGAGAGCAGCAGATGTGCTTCAGGGAGTGAAGAATTCTGCCACTCACGTATGTACTGGAGTAAGACGGCTTTGCTGGATAAATATGCCCAGGCGCTGCCTGTTCCTGCAGCCCTGCTTTGACCAGCACATAGCCTATATTGTAACTAGGGATGCTCCGATTTAAATCGGCCGATTTCACTCCAAATGACTCGATCGGTGATCGGCAAAAATGGCCGATCGCAAAAAACGTTTTTTTTTTTTTTTTTTTTCCTGGGGAAGACAGATAACTGAACAGAAAACATAGGAGGACGTAACAGTATGTAAACCATGAAGGCCACGTTTATGATGTCTTTTATACAGCCATATCGACTGACTTGGGCTTCAGGCCCTAACTGGGTGATAGGCCAGACCTTTACTATGCCATAAAAATGGGTCTGCGTTTGCTTGGTGCCTAATGGATCAAAACTTTTGTCTAAAAAGCAAAAAATATGTAGGCTATCCAGTCAGTAGGCCTACAGTTATGTATTTTTTTAAAAATCGGTATCGGTTGATCTTGAGGAAAAAAATCGGTGATCGGTATCGGCCTCAAAAATCCAGATCGGAGCATCCCTAATTGTAACACCATCTGGCTCTCACATACAAATCGACATGCTCAAAACAAGTATCGGGTCCTGGATGAGGGGCAAGATAGGTGTATTTCTTTAAATTATAAATTAAAGAATTGACATGAGTGCTTGGCACCTGGCTGGGACGAGAATATTTCTTGCGGCACTGACGATGAACGGCATCCTTCCTCCTCAAATGGTCTTGACTGCTGTCTCCGGTATTGTGAGTGAGATCCAGGTGCCTTGAAATAGCCCCCTGACCCAGTGCCCATCTGTTAAGCATTGAATCAATTTGAAACAGCTCAATGTGGATGGGGAAACTAACATGTTTATAACCATTAGCCTACAGTACCATCTAACATTTCTTAATTAGCCCTAACTAAACCAAAACTAAGTCGACATAATCGCCAAATTCTAATTATCTAAAAGAAGATCAAGTTGTTCATTGGAAATGATTTACCATCAAGACAATTCTGCCCACCCCAAACATGCACACCTAAATTCAGAGGCACGCACACACAACACTCCTTCCAAATGGGGCCACAGCATACGTGGATTATGCTAACCTGTCTTAATGAATATATTAACAGAACTCGTTTTACCCAGTGCAAAGAATTCTCCTTTTTTCTCTCTAACAGTGAGCAGCAATCAGAGAATCACTCTAATTGGTTAATTCTCTTAGGGGGCTGCAGAGGTGAGCAATATCCAGTCAGATAACCCCCCCCTACACCCTCTCTCCTAAAGTAGCCATATCTGAGCCGCACCAGAAGCTGCTTTATTAAATAAAGAGCCACAATCAGATAGAGGGGCGACACACTCAAACGCACAGCGTCTAACTAATTATCTCCCTCTGCAATTATGGTGTGTTTAACATGGATAGCAAGCAATTCATCTGTTCTAATTGGTCAATGGGTCAGAGTATCAGATGCAGAAAATGTGGGCCTAACACGCAAACACAAAACACACACAAAACACACACAAAACACACACACACACACACACACACACAATAACGTAGCAAACAAATCCTCAACAACTAAACATATTTATATATATTCAACACTGGAAAAGACATGTTTGATATTTTTCACTTAAGTATCAAGTATTTCCCTCTTGCATTGGTACTACATCGTTTTGCATAGGCCCACTTTATGTGGCTGAAGATCGTACGATACCCCACGAAACATGACCACACACAAGCTCTGCCTTTCTACTTCACCTCGGCAGACTGCAGCGCGCTGCTAGCTAGGCTGGGGAGGGTAGGAGCAGCCAGGCTGACAGCACAGCACGCACTTCATCAATAGTAAAAGGAGGAAGTGGTGCTGAGAGATGACACGGAGAGAGAGCCACTGAGCAGATGGGTTTCTCATGTCACTGTCACAACATAAATGATGGGAGGCTCCTTTTAAAATGCACCCCCCCTGGTCCATCTGCACAGAGGCAAGCGCCTGAAAATCCATTATCATTGCACAGGAAACTCAATATTCAGACCCACTTAAAAGTATCTACTTAACTCTCCAGCTTGGATTGCATTTCAGAGAAAGTACATTACAAATGCCATTGCAGTGACTTTGCTAAGATACGCCATCTGGGAGTGCTTGCTTCATTCAAGGGTCATTTTTAATTGGCCATGTTAAGTAGAGAATAGTGGATTTGCTTTTTTCCCCCTCATCAAACGTAGTGACCTCCTGTGGTCTTTCTCATCTTGAAAGAGGCCTTACATGGCCATTCCTATCCATGCCTGGTTAAGATCTGGTTTCTAGACATCTCTCTGTATCTGTTTCCGCTGCGTAGCTGTCAGCTGCTGGGAGTTTATACACACGCTCTGTTTATACAGCAGAACAGGGGTCCACTGCCTCCCGCCCTCAGAGCTGTCGTGATAGGGAAATAAGTGCACAACCCCTTTCTACTGCCCAGTCCCATCAATATTAAGTGTGAGTTTAACTAAACAAACTAAGCAGGTTTGGGCCGATTCCAGGACAGCATATCTGAAATAATCTTGCTTCAAATCTAATTGTCTTGGGTTCTGCGCCCTGCTGGCTGGCAACCTCCAATAAATGGCATATTGAAATGTGCCGAATTCCCCATTGTGCTGCGATGGAGATTCTTCAGTGGTCAGGATTCCTGCTTGGTTCTGAAAGAGAGCTGTTTATAATATCCCTCTTCTAAGCAATAAAACAAGCAGCATGTGACCAGCTCAGATACTATCTCCCGCTCTTAACCCCCAATCCTCTCACCCACTGCTTAGATTAGACAGACAAACAGACAGACAGACAACTGTTTTTGTCATGCAAAAGAAATACAATGAAAAATCTATCTCTGATCTTCTTAGCTGTCCAGAGAAAGTTGGCTGCTGCTAGACCTCAGGAGGAAGCTCATATTCTCTACCAGTATTCACATTTCCTATCACCTCCGTGTGGAATCCAGTAATAGCTCCGATTTGCAGGAAGGAGAGAGAGCGAGAGGCCCAGTGCAATCCCAGGAACTACTTACTTACTAGGTCTTTGAATTCATTATGACACATACAGTAGGCCATTGATGACCCACTTGTATCCCTTTCTGTCCTGTGCTATGCTATCCATTCTAGATGTTGATATATCAGTGTCCCCACCATCTCTTGGTCTGTGTAACACCTTAAGGTGGTCTGTGTCACGTCTCCAGGTTGTGTGTGTGTGTGTGTGTGTGTGTGTGTGTGTGTGTGTGTGTGTGTGTGTGTGTGTGTGTGTGTGTGTGTGTGTGTGTGTGTGTGTACTGGCACATTTCCATAATATGTCACCTAAATACAGTGGAAACTAAGCCATTGGCAAATCTTCAAATCACCTGCTTGTGTCCACAGCAGTGAAAAGTGAGAGCCTGTGGCAATGTTAAACCAAGAAGAGCACCTCACTTCCCTTTTTAACATTGCTGCTGGCTATTTGTCGAGCCGAAACCCCAGAAGGTGCACTGTCTGACAGGTGTTGGCAAAGAAAAGTAACCCACACTTTTCACCTCTCATGTCCAATGCTATGTTTTTCACACATTATCTATCCTTAATTGCATCCTCTTCATTGACAGAGAGAGGAGAAAACAATGTTCAAGAGCCACATGTAAACAAAAGAGTATTTTGTGCAGTCTCTAGGCAGTGTTTCTCAACCCTCTCCTCGGGGCGCCCCAGCCGCTCCACATATTTGATCTGATCCACCACCAGCTCACCTGATTCAACTAATCAAGTACAAACCATAATTGCTTTGTACTTGATTAGTGGAATCAGGTGAGCTGGTGGTGGAACAGATCAAATATGTGGTGCGGCTGGGGCGCCCCGAGGAGAGGGTTGAGAAACACTGCTATAGGCTAGATCTAGGCTTTCTACGCAACCACAGGACAGAGCACGAGTGCCATTAGGGTAGGAGCAAAGGTGACAACAAGAGTCCTTTCAAAGTGAGTCAGATCATGTGCATTGCTCAATCACCAAATGTGTTCAAGTACGAAGCAGAGCTTGAAGAATAACGTGCTGCCCAAGATGTTGGCCATCTGACGTACTATAGGCTAGATAGGCTGTGTCCTGGGAGAGTAGGGGTAAATCAGCGTCAACAAACAGAGATAAACCCTTGGCACAAAGTACTGTACAAGCTGTTTCCTAGCCAGATACGGAGGGAACGACACGGTCGGTCGGTCTCTCTCTCACACTCACACAGTATGAGGAAGAGGTGAGGGAACAACAACCTCAAATGAGGAAATAAAACCCATTGCAATGGACTCTCTTTGTTGCACAAGTTGACGTTGGAGAAATAACCGTGGTTTATATACAGAAAATGGACAATAGATACTAAATAAAAAACTGTACAAAGCTGAACTGTACGTGTTATTGTGTGCGCTTTAGTGCAGTAGCTCACTGCGGAAGTACAGGCACCTGCTGTAAGTAAGTGATGAACAGTATAATATTGACGTTTGTCGTACCGCCAAAACACATCGAGTATAACTTAATAGAATCAAATGCGACAGTGTCAAAAAAGTGACCGTTATTTCCAATCACCGGCGTGTGGTTCAGATACATGTCGTATAATTTGTCTATAAAAGTTACTTATTTCATAGGTACATCTGATGCTCATCTATTGGATTTAGTTCCGAGTTAAAAAAAAGTAATAACAATGTCTAAAGAATCCGAAAAGCTTCGGTGACTAAATTAGCTACCTGCTAGTTAAAACACCACACGGTCGGTGACACAGGGAAACATGCCAGTCTCGAGGAGAGTTACCACAGAGGGCTAGCCACTGGAACCAGTTCCCCCGCATTTGTACCTTCGAGCTGTGACAAGACAACGCCGCGCCACAAAAAAAAGGATATGATAAAAAGATTAATACTGGCTACTTACGGTTTTAAGTACTGAAAGTGGTCAAAAGAAATCCAGACATACGTCGATAACAGCCAACGGTTTACCGTCCGGACACTGACAGGAGCGAAATCCGAGTGACAACGCTCAGAGGTTCGTTCGCACGTTTGACACCAGCCAGCTAGTTTCTCCAGCACGAGATTCAAAGATGAATGGTGACTGCGCAGGCGCAGACCGGATCAATTCAGTAGCGAGCGGCAGCAGCATTGAGTTACAGTGACGGGATGGACATGCAATAAAGATAATAACATCAACACGAAGATAGCCTTGTTTTATTTCATACGCATCTCATATGCGTTACTTTTTTTTTCTGATGGGAGCCGCACTATTTATATTGATCCAAAATGAGGACATCACTATGACTTTTAACGTGCCATTGCCAGGGGGATTTTAAGTTTATTTAGTGCAAACAATTTGTATATCTATCCATCCATCCAAATGGAGCATTATTTGCCAACCACACAGTCAATAATAATAAATAATTCAAGTATAGCAGCCTGCACCAAAATGATGTTCTCTCAATCGCAGCAGGCGGAGTCGAATGACAGAAGCCAAATCCATTCAACCTACTTGGATTAAAATGCCTCGTGTAGCCTAGGTCTCACAAATGGGATTACGAGGCAATGTACACTATCAATAGTTTATTTCAGTACAGCTAGTCCTGGACTACATGCGTTATCTAATACGCAACATGGAAATTCATCCCAACCGCACATTCGAAAGAAAAATCACAGCAACAACAAACAAAGAACGCTGCAGCACCGTCCCGACTGCATTCACGCTGCATAGCCTAATCTACGTGTAAACAGATAAATCAGTTACCGTCGCTAATGCCAGTCAGGTACCGTTATTTCCAGTCAATGCTTATTTCCACTGCTCTAATCTCTCGCAGTTCCCCCTTCAACTAGAATTGAGACAACGGCTTTGTTCACGTGGTAATGTGCGCTTTACCTAATTGGAGCAGCAGAAGTCAGTGAGACTCCCTCCGGCCCCCTCGGCTCCTTCGAATCTCACCTGTGCTGAAAGTTTGAGTAAACACTGTAAATATAACCTAGCCTACTGTGCCCAAAATACACCAAATTAAGTCAATGAAATCTCACACACACGCGCGCGCGCACACACACACACACTCGCGCGCACACACACGCACACAGTCGCACACACACACACACACACACACGCACACACAGAATAACATAAAAGGTACTAAAAACATACTGTATACACTACTTGTATAAAAAGCTGTTGTTCTAGAAAGTTGTTCCAGGGGCCAACCCACTGCTGGGTGTGACTCCTAGAGCTCTCTTGAGGCATGCGTTGGTCTGGCCCCTCCAGTATAACAGCATACCTCTAGGCACACACACACACACACACACACACACACACACACACACACACACACACACGCACACACACACAAACGCACACGCACACACACACACACACACACACACACACACACACACACACACACACACAAACAGAACCACACTGTTATAATTGAATCATTTCACTGGTACTTATCTAGAAGGAAATTGTGCGGTTGCAATAAGCACATTCTCGTGTAATACAATTCAACTACCTGGTTCTAAATGGTGCCAAGAGGGGCTTGTTAGTGTTTGTATAATGAATTACTAAGAAACACATTCATAGGCTATTATTATTACAATATTACCATGTCATTTCTAAATAAAAACAGTTATTTCTGTACTGTTATCCATGCTTCCACAACCTCACAAACATACATATTTTCTTTTACCATTACTGCCAACTTACCATAATGACAAAGCCAAATATGACCATTCATATCTGAATGTTGTGTAGTATTTATTTCATTTGAGTATATACCCTACGCCTGAATCAGTGTTTTACCTTTCACTATGTTCATGATTTTTGTTACAAACTTCATCTTAGTATAATGTACCTTTAATTTCCCTCTGCAGTACCTGTGGTGTATAGACCAGGCTGTGGTCGACACATATATTAATAAGCGCTTCAGTGGGGAGTCTATTAAAAGCACACGCGAGCAAGCCTCACCACACTTCTGCCCTACTCTTCAGCTTCTCTCTACCCACATAGACCTGCCACTAGGCCAGAGGAGAGACACAGTCAATGGCATCATTTCAGATTCCATGTGGGCTGCAGATGCTGCTCTCAACCAGGTGCTGGAGATGAATACTGTTGTCACTGTCTATGCACTGAAACGGTGTTTCATTTTTGTGTAAGCTAAGCTACATACCACACTCTCATCCATGCACGGAGCCGTGGAGGGGTGTGGCAGCAACGATTCACACATGTTTGCCCAATTGTAAAAAACACATTGGACCTGTTCAGCTGAACATTGGATACACATTCAGAGAAAATCTAAGGTGAACTTTTATTTCTGACCTCACTATGGCACTATACTACATTATGTATAAAATACATATGCTGTGAAAGTCTATCCACCCAGGCACACCCTTCCTCCTGAGGGGAAGTCTGACCAAGGGCTGTTGTTTTCCCATCTGCCCATGCAGGAGCACAACACCCTGCCATCGGACACCTCTCAAAGGAGTTGTTTGTAGACTTGTCTTGGAGGCACACATTAAAACTCTGTATAGGTCCTATGGATAATTCTTCTAAAATTAAATAAAAATTCGATATTGTCTTATCTTTACCTATGAACACTTGAACACTATAGGAGAGGAATGAACTCAAGTGTTCTGAGGTAAAGATAAGAATATATCATTTTTATTTAATTTTAGAAGAATTATCCAGGCTCCAGAGGACAGGGGGTTGTGGTGTGTGGTTGTGTCCTGTTGTCCAGGTTTCCAAAGCCATTCCAGGTCACGCCTGCTGTCTCCATGCTGTGTCTGGGCAGGCAAGCAGATCCATGGAGCGAGAGATGAGTGACAGCTGGATCCCAGCCCCCACTGCCAATCCTAACCTCCCCCCCTGACAGTTGAATGGGAAGGGATGTATTGCTTGAGTGGGATTTGAGGTCAGGTTGTGGGTGCTCAGTCAGTAATGGTTTCCTGAGCCGAAACGTTGGTGAATAAACTCACAGCAATGACAGAAGAGTGTGAGACTTTCATTTTCATTAGGTTTTGAGTTAAGTTCCGTTAGTCAGCACCTTAAAATTTGTAGGAGCAAATTCTGATGTCTAGAATGTTTATTTTGTTTGTTTCCCTTTGTTTCCCCTGTTTGTTTTTTTCCTTGTTTTTTGATGGTTTGTTTAATTTGGCAGTTTGCTTATTATTTAATAATCCAGTCATGATTCTGTTTTGTTGAATTCTGAATGTGTTTGTGGAAATTATGTCAGTGGAATTGTTCATTAGCTTTCTTTTACCGGTATTTGTTTTTTTATTACCTGTAAATCTCAAAAAGTTGAAGTATAGGTTCCATTCTGACACATGCCACTCCTCAATACATAGCTTTTATGTTATATTACTTACTTAACATATAGTACTGTCAAAACGATCAAAACTAAATACCCAAAGAATCTTCCCTTAAAAACTACTGGGGTTTCATGTTAAGTTAAAGACCTTCTAGGTCTTGGGTGTATGGAGTAGCCAGAGGACAAAGGGGTCATCCTCCACCCTCTTGCTGTGATTCTGTGGCCCAGACTGTAGTCAGGCTCCTATGATCTCACTCACATGGAGGGTTCCGGAGTGGAGGGGGGGTCGGTTTGGACATTGGTGCGATGCCACCTGGCCACCCGGCCAATGCCAGGACAGGGGGAGTCAGGCCGGGCTGACAGTCACCAGATGGCAGTGCCAGCGTGGCATGGGCACAAGGCACAAGTGGCTTAGAAGAAAAAAAGCTGACAGGGTGAAGAGGAGGCGGGTGAGCGCTGGTGAGCGCTGGTGCCAGTGTGTAGGATGGGGTGGGGCAGACAGGGTGGAGTCAGACAGCAACCCCCTGTCTCATCCCATTCCTGGCGGGCATCATTCTTTGCCTTTAATTTCCACTGACGCAGTGTGTCAACAGGGCTCTCTTGTCCCTTTTATAAACGTTTATTGGCTGGGGCAGCTGTCTGTGGTGGGGAGGTTTGTATTGTTGGTGGGTTGATCGATGAGCCTCATCCTCGCAGGAGCATGCAGCCGTTGAAAGTGTTTGTAAAGGCTCTTTTTGTTTTGTGGTGTGTTAGTTGTACCACTGAGAAAGATTGTGTTTCCTTGCTTTGCCCTGTGTTGGAATAGTACAGTGATAGAGATGAGAGAGAGCACCAATATTTTTAGGATCACTGGCCATCATTTTGCATTCGTCATCCATCATCTCTCACTCTCTCAAAGAACAACCTTCATTCATAGACCCAGTGTACACAATGAGCATGCACGCATTCACACACACACACACACACACACACACACACACACACACACACACATACATACACCTGTCTCTTTCCTACAGTGAGGTGTGTTTGCTATGTTAACCCCCCTAGTGAACATCTGTCGCCAGTAATGGGTGACAGTAAGGTGAGGGTGCTCTGCCAGATCCTTCCACTCAGACTCCCTCCCCTTCTCTCTCTCTCTCTCTCTCTCTCTCTCCGTCTCTCTCTCTCTCTCTCTCTCTCTCTCTCTCTCTCTCTCTCTCTCTCTCTCTCTCTCTCTCTCTCACACACGCACACACACACAAACACACACACAGAGCCGATAATTATGTGTGAGTACAGCTCCCTTTCCTGTTTATCTGGTTGGCTCTAAGCCTGTCTCTATGATGTCTTTGTCTGTCCACTGATGGTGACACATCGCCATATAGCATGTCAAACACACAAAGTCAATGGTCTTCTGACATCCCCTTCAGACTCTATAGACATGTCCATCACCACCACTCTATATATCGATCTACCTCTATTTTCCAATGTTTGTTCAATGTTTTGTTCAAATGTATTGTGATATATTGTCTAGTGTCTGTTTGTCTGACGAAATTGATACATTCTGCATTTCTACAGTGTGAGCATGAATGTAGTATAACGTCAAAGTATTGTAAGACTGTAGCAATCTACCGTAACAGTCAAACACATACAGTACTGCAATTATCAACTCAAATCAGCTTGTCTTAGAAGCCCACAGATGTGTGTTATTGCATTGTTATTACTACTCTTTATCTCCTGAGCACTCAAGAGGAAACAGTAGTTTGTCTGTGACAAAACCAGACAATAAAGAACATAATGTACGAAACCAGCACCTCATGTTTTTATTGGCGCTGGTTACAGATAGTTTCCGTCAAGGTGAAATGTCCTACCCAAAGATGCCAAATGTGAACTCACACACACAACATTAGCTGTACTGCTGTCTAGTCTGAAAGAAGAACCCCAACTGAGAGAGGTGAGAAGTGTGTATAGCTGTGTGAGGTAAGAAGAAAGTGAGAGACAGAGAGAAAAAAATAGGGAAATTCAAAATCAAAATCTTTTGATCTCAGGCTACAAGTTCAAGACTGACAGGTTATACTAGTGAGGCACCCTGGCATAGAAGGGATTTCTGATTGGAGTACTGATATGACCTTGAATCCCATTGGCTACCCTCAGGCACCCTAGAGGATGTGAAACCACAGAATTAACCCCATCCCCTCTTTCTACCTTCCCCCCATACACTCTTGAAACCTCTTTCATCTCCCCCCATCTCCTCCTGTTCCTTGCATCTCTCTCTCTCTCTCTCTCTCTCTCTCTCTCTCTCTCTCTCTCTCTCTCTCTCTCTCTTGAGACTCACTCTACCTCCAAGTCCATCCTTCATCACTTCAAAGGAAACAGTAGAAAATGCAGGAGAATAAAGAGGGGGAGGCTTGACACATGTCAATATGCACAGAATGGGGAAGAAGCAGAAACATAACAAACAGGTCATCATATGGTATAGAAAACACCACCGCATACTACATACTATATCAACTCAAAGGGCACTTCAGTATGAGAGTCGTTCTAAGTTCTCGAGTTATATAAACAAGGAGGATATGAAAAACACTGGTGTAAAATCTCCTCCATGAGTCTCCCAGAGAGAGAGTTGCTGCTGGTAAAGTGGGTGAAACATAGAGACAGGATGACACACTGCGATGAGGAAGTAGATATCAGGAATAGGAAATGGCGACTGTGGTCTCCTGTTTTCACACTTTCAAGTGTTCCACTTTTGAGTATTAGTCTCTTCGACTGAGCCACTTACAGTTTTACCTCAGTATAACAGCATATCAATGGACGCTATTGGAGGTAGAAATCGGGGGGTGGGCTCATTGTAATGCATGGAATGGTATCAAACCTGTGTGTGAGACCATTCCTCATTTCGTTCCATGCATTACAATGAGCCCGTCCTCCGGTTTCTACCTCCACCAGCCTCCTATGCTGTATACATACGGTAAGTGTGGTAGATGCAATCACTGTTAAAAGGTGCCTGTGTGTAAAGGAGCCGTGTCCCAGTGAGAGCCAAGGTTATTACCACAAATACAGATGAAGAAGCCATCTATAAAGCCGGCGTCTCAGAGTACAGAACACATACAGCGGCTAGAGCCTTCCATCTGTGAGTCACCGACTCCTCACATGAGCCCCCCTTCATGTCTTCACATGAGCCCCCCTTCATGTCTTCACACAAGAGCATGTGTATGTGTGAACACTGAAGGTTAGAATGATGAGGAGGAGGAGGAGGATGATGATGATGATGATGAAGATGAGGATAATGATCATTAATATGTTTATGAAAAGAATTCAATAATGATGTATTATTGCAACGTGAAGTGTGTCTTTCACTAGATTTTAGGGTAGCTTTGAGATCAGTATAATGTTTACATGGGTAGGAGAAAATCTATACTCTCTGTCATCTCTGAAACGGATGGCAAATGGACTGAAAGGTACACGTTGAGAATGAAGGGCGTGTCTATCAAATATGCTCCGGTGTTACCAAGGTAAAACATTCCTATTATCTGAGTCAGAATTCATCTTCGCTTTGACTAGCCTTGAAGGTTATAGGTGCACATAATGAATGCATCATATCCTTCCTTCCCCTACCATTCAGTGCATAGAGATATACCATGCTAAGCACGCTCATACTGTAACACAGCTGTTCAGATATTACATATTACTTTCCAACATGGAATTTAAATATTATTTGATCATAAATGTGATGCAAATCTTTCATCATAACAGCACTGCAGATGGATCTCACACATTATGCAGGCTGGATTTTGTAACATTGTATTTTAAAGTCTATGTGCACGCCATGAAAATATGAAAATATTACTATTGCGGCAAAAACTGAGCATTTGGATCATTTACATTTGAATCTAAGTCAACACAGTGTACGTGAGATCTAATATTCAGAAGGGGTCGTGCGCCCCTGAGGCACTAGAGGCTTTATCAAATAACAGAATGCTTACGACGTATATCATTCTAAAACACAATGAGCATAAAACACAGTCAACAGAGGGCTAAGCTATGATGGAGAGATTGTTGTGACGGAAACAGGACAGTAATGATTTATGACACACGTACATCAATTAAGATCAGATTTTCCTCATCGAGGCTCTATTTCTCATTTACTGTTGGATTGATTAGAGCCTACACTGAGCTGAGCTACGTTGTGTTCTTTCAGATGTTGGCACCGAACACCAGAGCAGTTGGTTTTGATCCTTGTTTAAAGTCCTTGCTGTTATTGAATTGCGTCGTTATTTATGTTCTACCGACAAGCCAACAACCAGCAGAACATTTGGAAAGTCAATCATACTGTAGATGCTGCATCTTCCTGAAGTGCAAAATGAAGTCTGGTCACCTTTTATGCTTACTAATGAAAAGACGGTGTTTGGTGTGTGTGTGTGTGTGTGTGTGTGTGTGTGTGTGTGTGTGTGTGTTTGTGCATGTGCCTGTGTTTGTAGTTCTGTTAGCATTGAGAATAGAGCAAATCCCCTGGATTTCAGGATTTCAGTTTGTGACACCTTTCATCATTCCTCTCCCTATATTCCCTGCTCCTTCCTTGGCCCCTAAACCCCTCCCGCTCCCCCCTTCCCCCACCCCACCCCCGCCCTGAGCTCCCTAATGACGGCTCAGGCTCTAGACCCTGCACACTTTGATGAAAATGAGTCAAGATATTTACAGCAAGCAAGATAATCGACTTTTAATCTGGCCAGGCCCTTAATCAGCTTGCTTTATTTATGTGGCTTGCGTGCTTGGTTTAAATGTGTTAATTACCTTTGCATTTAGAAAGGCATGTGTCTGTTTCCAAGGGCCGCATGGTGACTCAGCCAGGACATTAGACTGGGAATGAAGGTTGTTCTACACACACACACACATATCTGCTGAACTATTAGCACTGTGTAAAAGCACATGCAGTATATGCACATACAGTACTGTATGGTATACACTCACTCACTCACTTGGTTTTGGCTCACATTACACAGTATTATGCCCCACCCCCCAAGAACCAGGACTCCTTTTAGCTTATTTCCAATAATGGGTCTAAATATGTGACACAGTCTAGTGTTTTGGTCCGCATGTCGGCAACCAATCAAAATGTTCTGACTTTTATTTTGAAACATGGAAATACATTTCAACGTTGTCGAAAATCACAACACAAACTCGCTAGTCAAACCAAAATACTGCAGTGCAATGGATTCGGTGCGTAATCCCCACTACTACCTACAGTAGTTAACTACAACACTACATTATTAGCAGGCTCACAAAACAAGCTGTATTCGTTGACGAGTGTGTCATTGATTTTCAACAACGTGGAAATGTATTCACATTTTTCGAAAGAAAAGTCAGAACATTAAATTGGATGCCGACATGCAGACCAAAACACTAGACTGTGTCACGTGTGAGATCTCTTAAAATGAACTCCCTTTCTCTCTATTCCCCCGGCCCCCCTCTCTCTCTTTCTTATCCTCCCCCTTGTCTCATTTATCAAGAAGGCTGTGTCACTGAGGCTATGAGAAAAGAGGATAGAAGAAGAGTGGAGAGGAGAACAAATGGATGACCCAAGGCTCCAAGTCTGAGGAGGCCTTCTCTGTCAGAAATTCCATGGAGCACATTCCCAAATACCTCCCCCACTTATTGGGATGGAGAACCCCCCTCCTCCCTACCAAGCCCTTTAATTACAGTAACTCTCCTGCCTAGTGGGTGTCTAAACTTAGTGCCATTTCCAGACAGATCCACATGTCTGCCCACCATGTCTGACCCAGAAACTGACTGACAGACACACCAGTGATCCTAGGGTCAAGGTCATTGCTCGCATCGTCACACTTGGGTCCATTTGTGTCCACTCCTGTGTGCGTGTGTGTGTGTGTGTGTGTGTGTGTGTGTGTGTTTTTCATGCAAAAAAACACTGCATAAAGGTGACACAAAATCAAAGTGAGAAGTTCTGGAGTGTTCAGTGAATGCAGCAGTGAGAAAGGTACAGAAGAGCATGTAAAGATGGGAAAAAACTGAGAGAGTGAGAGAGAGAAAGAGTTTGACAGATAAATAGGATATATGTGGACACTCCTCTGTGTAAGAGTCTCAGCAGCCGTGTTCACACCTGGTGAAGATCTTATCCCAGACAGACACTCAGATCTGTCACCTCATCAACTCTTCCCTCTCTTCTCAGTCTCTCACTTCAGCTTTTTCAGTCCTCACCCCTCTCTCTCTCTCTCTCTCTCTCTCTCTCTCTCTCTCTCTCTCTCTCTCTCTCTCTCTCTCTCTCTCTCTCTCTCTCTCTTTCTCTTTCTCTCTCTCTATCCCCCAGTCTTATTTTACTCCTCTTCATCCCTACTCTCTCTCCTTTTCTCTCCCAATATTCTTTTTTTAGCAGTCTCATCTTGTCTTCTCTCTCCCCTTCTTTCCTTTTCTCTCGTGGAGCTGTCAGTGAGAATGTCAGCGAGACCTGTGAAGACTGACTCATCTGAGGAAACTCACTCCAATATTATGAAACATGTGTGAAGGGAACACAGCTCCATTATTGCTCTGTTGGAGGGAGGGAGAGACAGAGAGAGAGAGAGAGGAGAGAGGGGGGGAGTGGGAGGGGGAGTGAGGGAAGAGGGAGTGAGGGTTGAGAGAGAGAAAGAGAGAGAGAGAGCAGCTCATACATAGATCTGTGCGTTAGATCACTAATGGGGATATAGAAAACAGTGTTTCATTCGTGCATTGAGAGGAAGTGGTACTATTGCAGAATACAAAGACTTGGAAAGGAAGGAAAATAAACAGTCAGTAGTTTTCCCACTGACAACATTCTAAAAGAATGATAGATTCTTAGTATGTGATAATTACTCAAACACAGGCTGCACACACACACACACACACACACACACACACAAAGGAGGAAGAGAGGAGAGGGCACAGGGAATAGAATATGTACCCACGTAAACATAAATGCAAGAGAGAATCTTCACACGGAGGAGAGAAGACATCCCCTCATCTTACACACACTGGCATGACTGCAGAGAAGGTCAATGCTGCCTATAAATTATCAGACCTTTACAGTTGTTTCCACTGCAACACAAGGCTACCGCACGCGCACACACACGCACACACACACACACACACACACACACACACACACACACACACACACACACACACACAAACACACACTCTGTCTATAGTATGTGAAATCCTGACTGAACCCACAGCTGTGGGACACACTCTCTATCGTCCCTAATTGCCACACACAAAAGTCCACACACAAAAGTAGTGAGAGACTTATTAACACCCAACATGATTGGACATTTACATTTTACATTTTAGTCATTTGACAGACGTCTTTATCGAAAGCGACTTACAATAACCATATTTGTCTAAGTAAGTGAATTAACTATACATATATATCACTCATTGTAAGTAAAACCTTTGATGAGAACAAGTGCCATTGGGAGTCATAGTGCTAGAGAAAGGAGGAAAAGTTTGTATGTTTTATTTTTTTTAATTCAAGTTCTGGTAAATGTAGGTTGTTAAGGGGTGGAGAAGTGGAGGAGCCCAGGTGTAGCCTAACAAGGTGGATGTTTAGTCTTCGCCGGAAGCTATATATTGCAAGTTAATCTTGTTTTGTGAGCCTGCTAACAATGTAAAGTAGTGTTATAACTAGGAAGTAGTGGGGATTACTCACTGAATCCATTGCATTGCATTGCAATATTTTGGCTTGACTAGCGAGTGTGTCATTGATTTTCAACAATGTTGGCATTTATTACAATTTTTCAGAATAAAAGTCTGAACATTTGGTCGGTTCCCCCTTTCACCAGCTGCCGTCACATATGTAAATGTAGACAGAAGGGAGAATGATTCAGTCGGGAGTAGGGACGATAGAGCAGAGGAAGAGAGAGGTGGGAGAGAGCGATTGGCCAGGTAGGATAGTGATTACTCTCAGAAACTGGAAGAGGGGTAACAGTAAGGTTGGACGTGGAGCAGGATCTGGTGTAGACAAGGTCAAGCTGATTACCTGATGAGTCGGAGGAGAGTGAGACAGGGTTAGATCAAATTAAGAGAGAAGGTTAAGAAAACCAGAAGAGTGAAACTTCTCTGATTTGATGTTGAAGTCACCCAGGGCAGTGAGCGATGTGCCATCCTCAGGGAAGAAGCTGAGACGGACATCCTTCTCATCTAGGAAGTCGCCGAGCTTAGCTGACAGGGAAAGTAACAGAAACAGCATGGAATTCAAATGAGGATATGGAGAGAGATATGTGATGGAGGAAAGAACATGAAATGTCCACTTAGGTGAGATGAGGAGCCGTATGCCATCCCCTTGACCAGATGGTCTAGGGGTGAGAAAAGGAGTAGGAAGCGGAGAGTGCTGAAGCCATGTTTCAGCACTCTCACTCTCGGTGAACCAGGAAGTGGAGAGGCAAAGGAAGCGATAGCCTCTGCTTTCCTGACTGCTGACTGGCAGTTCCAGAGTCCTCTGACAACAGAAAGATCAAGACAGCTTGAGCGTGTAGGGTACACCAGATTGGACTGGTTGCTGCAGCGACTGTAAAATGAGATGTTGGATATGATTTCCCAACAGTAATTCATCTCTCTCACCAACGTATTTTTTTTCTCCCATATTGCTTTGTGCTACGTTAAAGTCAAATGTTGACAGTTATTGCCTAACTGCCGTAAAGCCATTCCAGGTATTATATTATTATATTATGCCATTTGGGTTATGCTTACCGGCCTGGTGTGTAACAGTGCATTGTGTGCCTATTGATCATACTTCCTGGGCACTAAAGACGATGTGTAGACACAACATATGTGGATTGCCTTCCTCCAATTCAATTCCATTGAGTGTCCGGGGACAAAGGCAGGTATGTGAAGAGATTATTCATTACGGGGGATGTGGCCCATGTATTTATAGATTTGCTGTAAACTCCTCTTTAAGAGGGCAGCTGTTAATTTGAAGAATTTCTTTGACACAAACACAGATGTTTTATGAGGTGTAAACTGCTCCACAAAGACCACCATGTAAATGTCATGTGATTGTCCTGGAAGGGACAGTACCAGACCTGGGTCAAAAAGAGTGTTGGCTTGACTCTGCCTGGAGTGCCAGATGGGTTTGTATTTTTGAGACTTTTCCATTGGTTCCATTGTCAAACTCAATCAAGCCCAGACAAATATTTCAAACGATTACAAATACTCTTTTAACCCCTATCTTGGACAACACACATCTCATATGAAAAAATATGTCATCACACAATACATTAGAGTGACTGTGACCAATTGTTTTCTGACACATTTTATTGAGAATTGCTCCTACCTACATTTGGGGTTACTTTCCCAAATAGATCAGTGAATTTCATTACTCTGTGCATCGTTCTTTGATTATATTATAAGATCAGGAAGCAAAACTGAATGGTGTGGGCCTTTTGAAACAACGAATGTTATTTTATGTCATTTTTATAGAAGCACTCTCAGCAAAGCTCTCAGCAAAGCAGAGCTCTTATCTTGTCTTCTAAACAAATGTCAGTATCTTTCAAATAGTCTGGACAGGACTCAAGACTATCTCATGAAACAGATGATCTTTCTTTTCTACAGCAGTAAGGTGACACACATTATTATGTCAATGGTAGTAGTGTTCAGTGGGCTTAGGAGGTAGAAGACAGAGGAGAGTCCACTTGAGTGGCTGAACTCAAAGGTAATTTTACCCTAATTGGCATATTGACCAATGGGGTTTACCTCAGTGTGAAGGATAGAGATGGAGGAGGGTTAGAGGATTAGTAAGGACTTCAACCTCATAGAACATAGGTGGACCTGGAGACACAAGAAACAATTAACCTTTGACTTCTAGGCAAAGATAGTGGTGGTGGAGATCAAGGTGGGGAATGGATCTCTGGTACAGTAGATGTGAAGGGCGTGGGGGGCGGTGCAAGGACACATGTAGAGTTATGTGACTGCCGGGAAGTGTTAGGGAGTGGATCTGAGCGTTCTCTGAGCTCAAAAGCCTAATTGATGCAGGAACCCCAACCAAGACAGATAGAGACAGACATAGGGAGAGAGACCAAGCCACTAAGGATACAACAATCAAGGCTTGGGCCGCACAGAAACAAACTCACCTTTAAAACCTCTTCTTATCCACCTCATTTTTCTGGTTTTCTGCTCGAAATGACATGCCCACAGTGAATATAGAATATCTCCACAATCACAAGGGCCTTCATAATGATCTTGTTATCAAATGAAAGCTAACACCTGTGGGGTGGCTGTAGAAGTGTCAGAATCAAAATCTATGTTACTGTGTCAGAGTAAATAGAGCTAGAACATTATTTAAAAATCTAAAATTCAGTCTCCGCCTAAAGAAACAACAGCTTTTACAGTGAATATCACCTTGGAAACCTGATGAATAAGCCCAAATCATCTAGGAATCAGTACTCCAAGGTCTTATTAGTACTTGTGCCAAAGTCGATGCTAGTAATGTGAGCAAATGCAACTTTGTACCTGTTTTAGTACAGGTATGTTTAGGCGGACACCTATATGTTTAGGCCATTTGGAGATATGTTGGCACCATCTTTGACCTTTGACCTTTCTCATGTATCAGATTTCTTTTTGGGGGGGGGATTTTTTTGAGTTGGCCGACCAATGGTATGGAAATTTGGCGTTGAAACCGGACATGACACATTCTCCAGTTGGAGAAAACTGGATGTGACTTAGGCCGTGTTTACCGTCTCTGGAAAAAAATGGTGGCATCGTATAGCATGCAAAGTTGTGAAAAAAATGTGATATCGATGAAGAGAATTGATCGAGGTAAACTCTTTATATCACTTCGGATGCCCATGGGGGTCCGTTGGCTCCTATGAGGTTAAGATGCAATACTCGTTGTGCACAGTACTGCAGACTCTTTGAGATCCATAACATTGGCACATAGACGCAGATATAGTGGCATCACGACAAAGAGAAATATGTCAGAGGGAGGACAAGAAATCAATGATGTAGTTTGGCAGAGAGCACACTGGATATATGGAACGTAGATGCATACGTAGGTATCAGTGTACTGGGTGTGAGAGCTCTGCGTCAGTGTGAGACCAGATTTCCCCAGCGGCATCACTGTCCTCCTGCTCTGTCACACAGCTAACCAGAGACTGGTTGTGGAGATGTGGAGATGTGGAGGGTTTAGCACAATGTGACACTGTGGTACACACACACACACACACACACACACACACACACACACACACTCAAATGCAGTCACTCACATGCACACACACACACACACACACACACACACACACACACACACACACACACACACACACAAACACACACACGCATGCCCGCATTCTCTGGTAATAAGAAAAAACAAGTACGTACATTTCCAGGCTTGGGAACGAATTAAACATGCTGTGAGACATTATTCAACAACTCAGGGAATTGTTGTTTCTCTGAGGGGTTCTTTGAGTCAGGTGACAGAGGAAGGTGACAGTAGCTAATGATTATCCGCAGATTGCAGAGGCAGTGGGAGATGGGGGAGAGGAAGGGGAGAGGTGGGAGAGAAGATGGTGTTTCTGCAAAGGTGAGACAGCCAGGTGATAAGTGGAGGAAGGCCTCTGTGCCTCCACACTCTGTCCTTAATGAACAGAACCATTCCCTTGAAATGTCAGAAGGGAGTGGCAATTTTTCGGCTACAGTACTGAAAATTTGTCACACAAGAGGCAGCTATTCTATTCTGAGAAGCAATGTGCCAGTGGACAGATCTGTGCGGCAGCTTTGTTTGTTACTGGAAGAATGTAGTTTGGTAAACACTAACTGAAATAAATGAGCGGATTAAAAGCAGAATGTTTTGAATAATTCAGTGTTGAAGCTAGAAGCTCCTCAAGCTATGTGTCTCCACATGCTAATATTCATTTTATTGCCTCAGAGCCAAATGTTTTTAATAACATGAATTTGATGTATTGTAATGATATTTTTTAAAGAAGCAAAGCAGAGCTCTTATATTCTCTTCTAAACAAATGTTAGTATCTTTAAAATAGTCTGGACTGGACTCAAGGCTATCTCACGAAACACCAGTAAGGTGACACACATGAAAAAAAAAATGGTCGCACATTTCCCCAGCACGCGTCACGTATAGGAGGTAGATGACAGAGTCCATTTTATTAATTTTATTGCCTCAGAGCCGAATGTGGACTCTAAAAAGGGGAATAATGACAGTCCCTCAGAGGATATCATTAGTGTAGAGAAAGCCATACAGTAGCCTATCACAAGGAAATAATGGGGGGAGATTTGCATAATACCCATCAGTCCCCAGTGTCTGACAGGTTGGCTGTTGAGAGGGTTGTGTGTGGTGTACAACAGCCTACCAGACAAAGAAAAAAACAACCTTGGTGCCAGTGTGTCATCTCCAAACTAATCCAGAGGAAAGGACTGCCAGTCAATTAAATAGAACATGGCAGAATAATAACAAAAGAAGGACATGGAGGTGAGGTGTGTGCATGCGTGCGTGCATGTGTAGAGGGTTCTGAGAAAGTGTGTGTTTGTCAATGTTGTCATTCCACATTAATTTGGATAAAGATTTGACTCATGCAAGAGAGAGAGAGAGAGAGAGAGAGAGAGAGAGAGAGAGAGAAAGAGAGAGAGAGAGAGAGAAAGAGAGAGAGAAAGAGAGAGAGAGAGAGAGAGAAAGAGAGAGAGAGAGAGAGAGAAAGAGAGAGAGAGAGGGGTGGAAAATAGGAGAGATGAACAGGCGAAAGAAGAAGTAGAGACGATAAAGAAGAAGTAGCCGTGGGAAAATTAGAAGGTGGGATGATGAGGAGAGAGAGAGAGAGAGAGAGAGAGAGAGAGAGAGAGAGAGAGAGAGAGAGAGAGAGAGAGAGAGAGAGAGAGAGAGAGTGTGTGTCCAGGGAGTTGCAGAGGAGAGCAGAGGGCTTTGGTCTGTACAGAAGCAGCTGTGGCCCTGTCATGTAAGTTGGTGTTTGTAGGGAGGGTGAGCTGCTATAATTGTAGCTCCACACACTCTTCCACAATGTTAAGGTGTGATGGAGGCAACTGAACAGATTAGAACAGGATGCTGCTGTCTCTTATTGTCCTCTCTCCTTTCTGACTGCAAGAGTAGAGATGGCTTAATGGGAATATTCGTTTTAGAGAAGGCTTAATGAAAATACTCATTTAAGAAAAGGCTTAGTCATCTTAGTATTGGGTATTCTATATTATATAGTATTCAATATAAACATTGCTACGTGTCCTTCACTTGGGGAGACAAAAAAGAGAATTTCTCTTTAACCTTACAGTATGTATCCATAAGGGAATATACAGTAGTATGCTATACCCAAAGCCCCCATGCCTTCCTTTCATCGCCGTTCCATAATAGTTATCAATCCATCCATCTATGACATGTTGTAACTCAATCTCTCTCTCTCTCTCTCTCTCTCTCTCTCTCTCTCTCTCTCTCTCTCTCTCTCTCTCTCTCTCTCTCTCTCTCGCTCTCAGTAAATGCTACTGGCCTATCTGTGTTTACATGTATCAAACTGAAATGAGACCTTGAAAACCAGGACATAGCAGGTATTTGAAGTGACTTGTATGCCGTGATTGAGAGTGTGTGGTGTATGTGTGTGTGTGTGTGTGTGTGTGTGTGTGTGTGTGTCTGTGTGTGTGTGTGTGCGCATGTGCGTGTGTGCACGTGCGTGTGCCCTTTTCAGACGGAATGGAAGAGAGACTCTCACATTTCCTGCTGATCAATAATACAGAGGCCCTCCAGACTAGGAAAGAGCAGCTCCCTCTGCTCTAATGTTCAGCTCAGTCTCAGTCAGACACACTACGTGGTGCCATAAACCCCGCCAGCTCTAGGTGAGATATAGGCATCTGTTCCTCAACCTTTATCCTTCCAGGGGTGCAAACTTGTCACCTTTCCGCTAAATAAGCTGCTTTTACTTCAAAATAGATCATCCACGCGAATCATGTAGATCTGGCAAAATAATATTTTGGGAGGGGTTGGGGGGGGTCTACGTCTCATCAAAGTCACATGATGACTATTCTTCTAACTAATCTTCCTGTCTGCTAAACATCGCTGCTGTTGAAATAACTTTTAGCTTCATGCAGCTATGTACAATTCTAGACAGTGTGGAGGACAGGGCCATCACCAGTTTGCACCCCTGCATTCCATCTCACCAATCTGGAAACAGTCCATATAACAGCATCATCGTGATCGGGGATGTATTGAAGAGAGGGGATGGATGGAGTGAGAAGGAAAATGGTAAAGTAAAGAGGGAAGTGTAAAGCAAGAGAGAGGAAATTAAGAGAGGAGGATGGGATGAGTTGGATGAGATGGACGAATAGAGACAGTGGAGGGAGGTAGAAGCCCCAGAGTAGCTAATGACAGACACAGCCCACTAACATAGCTTCACTATCTGCTGTGGTGGTCTTCAGCAGTCACCTTCAGAGGGGTTTCCTTCATCCTATTAACATTCTCCCTCCTTAGTGTGTCAAACTATCACCCAAGAGTGCACTGTTCTTCCTGCTCCGTCTCCAACACACACACACACACACACACACACACACACACACACACACACACACACACACAAACACTATAGTGAAGCGTGGGTGAGCTGTTTGTTCACTCACAGCCACCATTGCTAATGTAATAAAGTAAACATCTGAGGCCCCGCACCCGACCTTAACTCGGAAATACATTTAGTTTTGGGATGTAAACTTCGGCTCAACATGCACAGTGGTGACTCTCTGCAACTCTTCATTGATCTGAATGTCTCTGACACATTGAAAGTTCCTGATCTGTGGGACAGTTGTTGTTGTTGTTTTTTTTCTTAATGATGGTGAGCATTCTTCGGTCATCCACTGTGGAAGTCTTCCTTGGCTGACCAGCCCATTTGTGATTGCTGAGCTAGACATTGACAGCTCTCTTATGCCTACAGAACACACCTGACTTACCCAAAAACACCTTTCAAGGCAATTGTCCCATTCGTTTTAGTTACCCTAAAATTATACTATGCATAAAAAGTGTTTGGAATGATGAAACCAATATGTACACTAATACCATCAAATAAAAGCTGAGAAAATCTATACTCTAAGAATCATACTTTAACCTCATGATGTAATTGTTGATTGATTAACTTTTGGAGTGTAGAGCCCACTACTCAACCCACCCCTTCAACCACACAATATTTCATGACCCCTTAACCCGCCTGTCCCAAGGATATAACCACCGTGACTGCGGTTCCCTACTCACACACACACACACACACAGACATACGCCCCACCTGATTGATATTTCATGGTGGGACATATGTCGCTAACTAAACAAACATGGGCATGTACCAGGTGATGCAATTCCTGTTCACACAATAGTCGATAACAGCACTGAGAAGCTACCACAGAGGTCACAGGATTAATCCCTCCATCTCTCTCTCTCTCACTCTCTCTTTCTCTCTCATGTTCATCACCTCTCTCCCTCTCGTCCTTTCACCCTTTCCTTCCACCGTGATAGAGTGCTGTGCACCTGTATTCTGTATCCCTTCACACGTCGTACGCACGTGCACGCGCACACACACCCACAGACACGCAAACACACACACATACACACACACACACACACATGCACAAAGACACACTCACACTCACACACTTGTACATACACACATGAACACAGATACATGCACACACACATACTGTACACACACAGCCTCTCCCTCTCCTCTCTCTCAGCCCCTATATTGAAATCCAATAGAAGAACAAGGACACATGGGCAGATTCCAGTAAATCAACACTGGGTCCATTACAGACGAGCAGGAGAGTCAGCACACACACACACACATACACACACCCACACGCACACACCCACACGCACACACACACACCACACACACATTCCCCACTCCACACAAGTGGGCCAGGGATGATAACAACGCAGAGGATCACTTTGCAGCCAAGAGAGTTAGCCAATCATGCATTATGTGTTTAATGCATGTGTGTGTGTGTGTGTGTATACCTCACTAATGAGAAGGGTGGGCTTGGTGGCTCCTACAGTTTGTCAATCCTGGGTTTTAGGTTTGTGAGTGCCATACACGTCATTGTCCACTTGCAAACGTAGTCTGTACTTTGTTTTCACTACTTTCAATGTTGAAAATCCAATGACCAACACAAAGCAGCCACCTCACACAGAGAGTTTCTCGAGTTTTGCTTGCTCAAAGTAGATTTTTGCTGGCGCGGATCAATAGGGCACTTTCAATGCCATATATAGCCTACGGACCTCCTTGTAGGCTACCTTGATTGACAGCTTCCTAGCCCGCCACATGGGGTGCTGCCAGTCAAAATGTAATCTTCTTTCACTTGAATAGCATTAAGGTTGATGCAGGCTCACTAGTCAGCTATAGCTTTTATGTTGGCATGGCCATTTTATATTAAAACACCTGCTAGCATGCTAATTTCACATGTAATTCACTCTGCTAATGTTACAGAGTTGGCTAGTTAACTATAGCAAAACAAACCCACATCACATCAGCCAAAGTAGTGATAAATATAATTCCATAACTGGATACTACTTAATTAATTTCCAATCATAGTTAGCTAGCTTACTTAGCTAGCTTACTTACTTATCAAATGTACATTAGTGATATAGACGCATTAAGCGAAGTGTTCGCAATAGCTGGCTGTGGGGTTTACGCAGTGCACAGCAGTGGCGTGCCCATCATTTACAGTCACTCCCGCACCTCAACTGTGCTTACTCAGGCCTGATCGGTGCGTCAAACTCGGGCTTTCAGCCTCCTCTAACCCCTGGTCCGTATGATGCCAATCCGGGCAAGGGACTCAGTTTAAATGTTGGCATGGCGTACCTGCGTATTGTGTATGTAACTTGCTTAAACCCCGCTGTGGAAAACCAGTTTCTGCTCCGACATTTCCAATCAAATCCGAAGGGATTGGGAGATATCCTATCACAACAATATTATTGTATTAAACATATAGTGTTTTGAATTTCAAATGGATTAGATGTGTTATTACTGGTGTGAGCTAATTGGCCTCATTAAGAATATCTCCTACTTTATCATCATCATCATGATCATCATCATGATCATCAGTAGGGTAAGGGTAATTATGGGCTGAATTGGCCACATCAGTGTCACCCAAAATCTTAAAGGGATAGTTTACCAAATTGGTGAGATGATTCTTTCATTGCTTTGAAAATAGCAGGCTAGGTGAGACATTCTAGGGATTGGTTTTGTGGTGTACTTGCCCTTATAACTCCTAACTGTTTTTCAGTTAGCAGTTGTTAAATCTATCTTAAGGTTGCAGTCTCCTGGCCCATAGATTTCCTTTGAGGTTAGGAACCACCCAACCCATTTGGTAATTTATATTGTTAACTATAAACTATCACTTTGAGGTTGTAATACTTAATTGTATATGTTTTTTTTGTCATTCTCTGTAAGCAAGCAATCTTGATCTATCTACTGCAAGGCTGTGCATACATATTGCCATCTAGGGATTGAAGTGGGTATTGCTTTTGTGATTTTTTTTTCTCATGAGATGGCAGTGTAAGGTCTGCAAATCTGTCTCCCCAACAAAGGGTGCTCTCCTGAAGCATTGGTTACAGCATGGGACATTTGGTCGTGGGCATTCCCTGCCTTGTCTACATCACCAATGCCCTTGCTCTTTTAAATCATGGCGTGCTCTTTGCATCTCATATCATGCAGAGGAAACTCTAAGTGAGCACTTACCTCTACCGTATGTGATGGGTGTGTGGTCAGGAACCACTACACACACTTAATGAGTGCATTCAAAAGCTCTTTCATCACAAAGCAATCAAGTGGCTGGGTAAATATGGACATGTGGCATTGAAAGACTGGTAGAGACACAAATAATAATAATAATAATCATAATCATAATAATCATAACAATCATAATAATAATAATAATGCATTTATTTTGTATAGCGCTTTTCTCAGTACTCAAAGCCACTACATTCCATGGAGAGAACAAGAATAGAGATAGATAAATAGATAGATTCAGTATGATTTATTATCCCCAGCCTGACTCTGATCACCCCGATCGAGCCAGACGGAGGAGGAGTTGTACAGTCTTATTGCGGCAGGGTGACAGCAAGGACAGAACTAGCTTTCCTAATAAGCTTATTCAGCCTCTTGGTGTCACCTTCCTTGATGCTGCCCCCCCAGCATACTACCGCGTACAGCACTGCGCTGGCCACCACAGACTGGTAGAATATGTTCATCAGAGTCCTGCCAAAGACACGCCAAAGGACCTGAGCCTTCTCAGGAATGAACCCTGGGGGACACCGGTCCGTGGGTGACTGGAGCAGTGGAGGATTTACAGTTATTTATTGAGATGTATTGATGTCTGTCTGAGAGATAGGACTTGAACCAGGAGAGGGCGGTACCGGTTATGCCAATGTGTTGGAGACGGGTGAGGAGGATGGAATGGTTGATGGTGTCAAAGGCGGTGCTGAGGTCGAGGAGGATGAGGATGGTGAGGTGGCCAGAGTCAGCAGAGAGGAGTATATCATTGGTAATTTTTAGTAGTGCTGTTTCAGTGCTGTGTTTGGAATGGAAGCCAGATTGGAATGGTTCATACAGGTTATTGGAGTCAAGGTGGGATTTGAGTTGGGCAGCAACAACTTTCTCAAGGATTTTGGACAGGAAGGTGAGATTGGAAATGGACCGGTAGTTGTTGGGGGTGTCGGGGTCGAGACCAGGTTTTTTAAGTATGGGGGTAATAGCAGCGAGCTTGTTAAATAGTTAAATTCTCCTGGCGAAAGACACTAGGCATGGTTCCCACACTGCTTAACATAGTGGGAGAGCAAGGGCAACCATAGTGATGGAAAAGTCTTGATTCAACAAATAGTGCTGAGCATTGCAAGAAAAAACCCTTATAACTCAGAACATTCTACAGCATGATAGATTGTAGCTTGATTTTGAGAACTGATTATTTGATCAGGCCTGAGTTTCAACAGTCTGACAATTCATTCATGAAAGCACTATATACGTAGTATTCAAAACTCCCATTGGATTATTTCTCATTGACTATTAGAAGCATTAAGGTAAAGATGACCGGCTTTGCCCCAGTTTTACAAATGTTTGCACATGCAAATTGGGGCCCTCAATCTGTCCCCATCCTTTGTTCGGCTGAGCTCAGGACCATGTTCAGGACCATGTTCGCACGGACAAATAGACTGAAGCTCAGCTTCTACCCTAGGGCCATTCAGGCCCTGAACACAGCAAAGACCTAGGTTCTAGGCCCTGGACAATCTAGACAATTTGATGGCAGCTACTAACTAGATTGTAAACATAAGTGCAATATTGAAATACAACTGTGAACATTCCAAACCTGCTAACTGCGACCCTTTAAATGAATGTGCAACAAATACTATGTGCAATATGACAACCCTTGTGTACATAAGGTTCAGATATAGGAAAAGTTAGGATATTTATAGCATAGCATAGAGTACAGCACAGTGTTTTATTGTATAGTATAGTAGTATAGTATAGTAGATAGTGTACATAGCCTTTATTTATGTAAACCAGCTCTTTTCCCTTTTTTATTTTACCCTGGGCCCTCTTGTTTTTAGTCTTTTTTACAAGCACCAGGGGAGCCCCCCCTCCTAAATTTCGTTGTATGGTACCTGTACTGTATTAATGACAATAAAGACCATTCATTCATTCATCCTCATTGACTTAAATGCTGACATACACTTCAACAACACGCTACAGTGTGTGAAATATGCTCTATTTGAATTGATACTCTGTGTATTCTAGGTATGTGACAAGCTTTAGAGAGAAATCAAGGGGGATGTTATCCATCCAGCTCTGCAACCCCGCTTTCCTGGTACTACTACTATTGATGCACTGATAGACCCCAATTGCACTGAGAGCCACATAAACATTCCATGTAAACCCAGGGAGGCTGGTGGAGGTAGAAATTGTAGGCCGGTAGAGGCAGAAACAGGAGGACGGGCTCCACCTACCTCCACCTTTGTATTTACACAGGGGATAAAGTCTACTAGTCATAAGCCAGAGTGCTTTATTTTAGCCCATTATCCACACATACATTATGCACAGTGTGTTTATCAGATGGAGCTGCATCACCATTACCATCCAGCCAGCTGAGCATAAAAGCAAGGATGCAGACAGCACTTATCGAGGAGGTATTGATTGATTGATGGATTGATCTGATCCTTGTTTATGCAGGGTAGCCCCCCAGGCACCCCCAACCCGCAAATGCACGTGTGCACACATACACACACACACGTCCTGCTGAGTTGCAGCTTGGGGAGCTCTCTGTGAGGCAAGCCCTCTGATCCCTCTGCTCTTATTAGATTTACCCTTAAATATTTGATGACTCTGCTCCTCACTCTCTCAGGGTAGATTCAATCTGCTGCAAAATGGCACCCAAGGTCGGTCAGCAGAAGCACATCACTTCTTGCGGGGAAGCAATAGGGGGACGGAGGGGGCGGAACAACAGGGGGTGACCCTTTTAGGGACCCGAGCCTCTTTTAAAAGGCATGGAGAAAATGAGGGGGAGTAAAATTCAGAGGTAATGAGAAATAAATTAGAGAGAGATGAAAAGAGAGAACTCCAACGTTTGGGTCCTGACAAGAGAGAGAGAGAGAGAGAGAGAGAGAGAGAGAGAGAGAGAGAGAGAGAGAGAGAGAGAGAGAGAGAGAGAGAGAGAGAGAGAGAGAGACAGACAGACAGACAGACAGACAGACAGACAGACAGACAGATAGACAGACAGAGAGACAGACAAGACAGACAGATACTGATTAGGAATATCCACACTTCTGCCATTCCAGTCCCCAGGCACAGAGGAGCAGTGGAGATGCTAATTATTTCACTGATATTTGTCTCAGTCGTCTACAGCCTCCGGCATGCATAGGAACAGTGTCCCTGCTGTTGCTGTCCGAAAGCCAAAGATTCTAAAACCATTTGCACTGGGGTCTGTGTCCGGCTGGCATTTGCTCAGGCTTAGAGAAGAGGTCTGTTCTGTTGCTGTGGCTCAGGACGTGGCTCAGACTCAGAGCTGCACCAGAGGGACCATCTGTTTCTCTCTCCTACAGCCCTATAGACACCAACATAGTCAACAGTTCAACTGCCCCCTTTACTTCCTCAGGCACAAGGCTCACTCTGTGGAATCAAACTCTCGCTCTGTAGAGCCATTCCCTGACCTGCTCCTTGCTACTCACGCAGAATACAATGGTCCCGCCCGCATTGGACTTGGATGCACACGCATGAACACACACGTATGCAAGCAAGCAGGACTCTGCACTGGTCTAACACACACATTTACATGCATTAACGCTCAAATGCACATAGCTCTAGTATGGGACTGTGCCTTTTTCAAATATGCAGTTGGATTGGTGGCAAACAGGCTCATGAATCTGAATAGTTAATTGTACATTAGCATGATGATCAAAATGTATGTAACATGGGGCGCTTAGGTGGCATAGCGGGTTAAGCGCTGACCATGTAACCGCAGGGTCCCCGGTTCTATTCTGGCCGGGGACATATCCTGCATGTCTTCCCTCCTCTCTCTCTTACCCATCCTTCCTGTCTAAATCTTCACTGTATCTGTCAACATGAAAATGAAAAATATGAGTGGGACTGCCCCACTCAGAAAAAATAACTTGAAATGAAAAAATAAATGTATGTAACAGGGGGCTTGGCACCACTATCAATTTCTGTCCCTTCATTTAAAGTGAGCTCACCCCTGGTCAGAAATGCATTTTAGTGCATTTCAGTTCATTTCAACAGGATCTAGAGGGATCTCTTTACAATTGGAGTTGGTACCCTACACTTAGCATTGACTTGCTCTCATAATACATTATGGGCCAGTTTCACAGACAAGGCTTAAGCCTAATCCTGGACTAAAAAGCATCTTCAATGGAGATTTTACATTGAAAGTGTGATTTAGTCCAGGACTAGGCTTAAGCCTTGTCTGTGAAACCGGCCCTTATGTGTTCCTTGTTGGAGTATGGGATTAATACAACGACTACTCTTCAGAAGACTTTATTTGTTGGTGGAAACAGCATCATTACTTCAAATGGAAGGATTACTTGATTCCTATGTTCATAAGTGCTTCACTTTGGGGTAGTCTTAAATGTGTAACAGTTCCTAAGCTGATAGTGTAGTGCCGGAGGAAAAAGGAAAGACGTAGGCAACGTAATGATAACTGTTTAATCAAAATAACAACTTGTACTCTCCGTACAGGACCAGGAAATCGATCACCAAAACTCTTGTGTCTAAACAGGAAGTTGCAACGTTAATAATCCTCCCCTCTGCCCCTAGTGCCAGAACTGGTTCCCTCCCACTACACAACCAACAGTAAGAGGAGAACATGAACCCATAATGTAGTCACTACACCAGCCCCCCCAGTGTTCACCTCAATATTGGAAATCCTCACGGCGAGGAGGGCGTATGGCCCGGCCCCTACGATCGTAGGTAAAGTCAGGAGGTGCGGGAGGAGGTGTGACATCGCCCATCACGTCCTCCTGCAGGGAAGGACGGGGGGCAGTGACGACCGGGGGCTCGCGAGCTGCGGGGGGTTGTCGGGGTCGGAGGGGGGAATGGCCAGGGCGCTGCAGGGGAGGTAGGACTGGAGGCCGGCCTCTGCGCGGTGGCAGGGCCAAGTCCAGGGGCAGTTCAAGGTCCAAGTGGGCCGGTTTGAGGCGATCAACGGACACACACTCAGGCCTACCCCCCATGTCAACCATGAAGTTCTTGGCTCCGGCCTCGATGACACGGAAAGGCCCGTCATAAGGAGGACGTAGTGGAGTCCTGTGGCCATCATGACGAATGAAAACGAACCTCGCTGAGTGCAGCTCCGGGGGCACCCTCGAAGTAGGGACACCATGCTGCGTAGTCGGGACCGGGACGAAGGTCCTGGCGCTGTCCAGCAGGGAGGCGCGCTGAGCGGCGGCGGACCAGGGCTCCGTTGACTTGGGAATGAAGTCACCGGGGACCCGCAGCGGCTGTCCAAACACCAGCTCAGCGGACGACGACTGGAGGTCCTCCTTAGGCGCTGTCCTGAGCCCCAGCATGACCCACGGCAGCTTGTCAAGCCAGTTGCTGTCCGTGAGGCTGGCTCGAAGGGCGGCCTTCATGGATCGATGGAAACGCTCACAGAGCCCGTTCGCCTGCGGGTGATAGGCGGTTGTGCGGTGGAGCTTGACCCCCAGATTCTCCGCCACCGCTGCCCACAGCTCTGAAGTAAACTGTGAGCCACGGTCAGAGGAGAGATCAGCAGGGGTGCCGTAGCGGGAGACCCACACCACGATGAACGCCCGGGCCAGGTCGGGGGCTGTCGTTGAGGAGAGCGGAACTGCCTCCGGCCAGCGAGTCGTCCTGTCCACCATGGTAAAGAGATGGGTGTATCCGTGCGAGGGGGGCAGCGGCCCTACCAGGTCCACGTTTACATGATCGAACCTCCGCTCAGGCACAGAGAACTGCTCCAGGGGGGCCTTGACGTGTCGATGCACCTTGGCGCGCTGGCAGGCGATGCACGTGTCTACCCAGGCCCTCACATCCCTCTGGAGCCCATGCCAGACGAATTTCTCTGACACCAGCCGTGAGGACGGTTTCCTACCAGGGTGAGACAAGCCGTGTATCGCCTCGAAGGCGGGGCGCCTCCAGTTGGCGGGGACCACCGGTCGTGGCTGACCCATGGAGACGTCGCACAGGAGCGTGGCCCCTGCGTCACCGAAAACCACCTCTTCTAGGCGCAGTCCTGTGTCCGACAACTTGAGAGCCTGGACGGCGGGGTCGGCGGCCTGGTCTGCAGCCATGCGCGCGTAGTCCAAACCCAGTTGGACCGCACCAACCACCGCCCTGGAGAGACAATCCGCGACCTGGTTGGACTTCCCAGCAACGTGCTGGATGTCTGTGGTGAACTCGGATATGTAGGCGAGCTGGCGCTGTTGGCGGTCGGACCACGGCTCCGCCACCTTGGACATGGCGTGCGTGAGTGGCTTGTGGTCCACGTAGGCCGTAAACTCGCGGCCCTCCAGTAAAAAACGGAAGTGTCTGACAGCAAGCCACAGCCCGAGGAGCTCCCTGTCGAATGTGCTGTACCTTTGCTCTCTGGGAGACAGCTGGCGGCTGAAGAATGCAAGAGGCTGCCAGGCGTCCCCAACCCACTGTTCGTACACCGCTCCCACAGCAAAGTCAGAGGCGTCCGTGGTGAGAGCAGTGGGTGCCGAGGGCGAGGGGTGGGCCAACATGGCAGCGCGGGCCAGGGCCGCCTTGGTGTCCTGAAAGGCTTTGACACGCTCCGCCGTCCAGTCCACCGGCTGCTTCAGAGTCTTGCCCTTCTGGGCATCGTACAGAGGCCGCAGGATGTGAGCGATGTGGTGGAGGAAGCGATAGTAGAAGGTTACCATCCCGATGAACCCCTTGAGCTCGCTGATTGTGCTGGGGCGCGGGAAAGCAGCGACAGCTTCCACCTTCGAGGGGAGGGGGGTCACCCCCTCTGCGGAGACCCGGTGCCCGAGAAAGTCGATGGTGTTCCGTCCGAACTCACACTTCGCCGGATTGACAATCAGCCCATGTTGGCTGAGCCGTGTGAAAAGGGCCCGGAGGTGGGACAGGTGCTCCTCCTCCGTGGTGCTTGCGACGAGGATGTCATCCAAGTAGACGAAGAGGAATGGTAGGTCCCGGAGCACCGAGTGCATGAGGCGTTGGAAGGTCTGCGCCGCGTTCTTCAGGCCGAACGGCATCCGCAGAAACTCGAAGAGTCCAAATGGCGTGATTACGGCCGTCTTAGGGACGTCCTCGGGGTGCACCGGCACCTGATGGTACCCCCGTACCAGGTCCACTTTGGAGAAGAAGCGTTTGCCTGCCAGGTTCGCTGAAAAGTCCTGGACATGTGGGACCGGGTAGCGGTCAGGCTTGGACGCGTCGTTGAGGCGGCGGTAGTCCCCACATGGGCGCCACCCGCCGTCTGACTTAGGGACGATGTGCAGGGGAGACGCCCAGGGGCTGCTCGAGCGCCGAACGATGCCCACCTGCTCCATATGCGCAAACTCCGCCCTGGCGATGGCCAGCTTCTCCGGGTTGAGGCGCCTGGCCCTGGCGTGGAGGGGAGGCCCCTCGGTCTCGATGTGGTGCTCCACTCCGTGTTTCACCGTGGGCGCGGAGAAGGTGGGCTTGGTAAGGTCGGGGAATTCGGCGAGCAGCCGAAGGTACTGGTCACTTTCGGCGAGCGTATTGGACCACCCGCTGTAGACCGCCTCCCCCTGCGTACAGGCGAAGGAAGCGAAAGTCTGCGAGTTGACCAGGCGCCTGTTCCCCACGTCCACCAACAGGTTGTGGGCGCACAGAAAATCCGCACCAAGGAGGGGAAATGTGACAGCCGCTATGACAAAATCCCACGAAAAGCATTGCCCTCCGAAGCACACGTCCACCGCCCTAGTGCCATAAGAGCAGATAGGTGTGCCGTCCGCGCCTGCCAACTGCGGACCACGCTCCTCCATCGCCACATCCGATCTCTCTGCCGGAATGATGCTCCACTGGGCACCTGTGTCACAAAGGAAACTGCGACCAGAGGCGGTGTCTTGTATGAAGAGCAGCCTGTTGGTGACGCCAGCGCTCAGGGCCACTACTGAGTGCCGGCCCCGCCGTTTCCCGTCGGTCCGAAGGTGCAGGGTGAGCGGCACCGTTTGGCCTTGGCGCCAAAAGTGGCGTGGTAGAAACAATGGCCCGCAGCGTTACCCTGCTGGCCAGAAGGTCTGGCGTCATCCTTCGCTCTCCTGCGACGGTCGGGTGGCGGGGCGGCCGCGGGAGCGAGCAGGTCGGGGGACCGTTGAGGCATGGCCAAGACGAACCGGTCCGCCTCCCTGGCCAGGGCGCGGGGCTCCATGATGGCGGTGTTGGCCAGCGCCATCCTAACTTGAGCTGGCAATGTGCGCATGAACAGCTCTGTGAAGAGGATCATGGGGTCTTCTGTACCGAGCAGGTTTAGCATCCTCTCCATGCGCGCAGAAGGCCTCTCGTCACCCAAGTCCGACATGGCAAATAGGCGACGCACCCTCTCCGCAGTGGACAGTTCAAATGTCTCTAGAAGCAGGGCCTTGAGGCGCTCATATTTGTTCGTCGTCGGGGGAGCAGACAAAAAACCTACCACTCGAGCTGCCCAACATTGCCACAGCATGGTTGTACCGGTCGTCGTCGTCATCGATGTCACTTTTGTTAAAATGTGCCTCTACAATAGCAAACCATGCAGCAGGCGTTGAGTCCCAGAACTCTGGTAGCTTGAGAGTGGGAGTGTGCGCACCACGCGTTACCCTGACAGGGGATGGTGATGGCTGCCGCTGGTTTGAACGTCTTCCTCGCCCGGACATTTTGCAGGATTGTAATGTTCGCTCGCTGGTTTTTGTACACAATTACGTTAACAAAAATCCACGTCGGGGGTCACCAGTGTAGTGCCGGAGGAAAAAGGAAAGACGTAGGCAACGTAATGATAACTGTTTAATCAAAATAACAACTTGTACTCTCCGTACAGGACCAGGAAATCGATCACCAAAACTCTTGTGTCTAAACAGGAAGTTGCAACGTTAATAATCCTCCCCTCTGCCCCTAGTGCCAGAACTGGTTCCCTCCCACTACACAACCAACAGTAAGAGGAGAACATGAACCCATAATGTAGTCACTACACCAGCAAACATGTCTTCTGAGAACATACATCTAGGGGAAAGTGCTATCAAGTTGGGGTATAATCCTGGATTTAATGGCCACAAATGTTTTTAAAAGCCTAACAATTACCTCTGGCAAGCATCATTATGGAATGGTAATACCAGGACAGCAACTCTAACAGAAGCAGTGACAATTTCTTTTTTCTTTTTCTTTTTTGTGCTGTAAGTGCTTTTTGTTGGGGTAGCTGTCTCTGAGGACTATGCACATGTTAGTATATTCTCTAGAGAGCTAGCAAGTGGGAGAATACATTGTTCACACTGCTGGTCATTTACAGTGACAGAACAATAATCGTATTATTGACATTGACTTTGACTGATTTTATTGACTGATTTTATCAATAAAACATGTTGTCTAGTCAGGTAACATGTGGCTATTTACCGTTTTGTTATTTTTGCAAGCCTAACTTAAGTGATGTTTAGCTGGCTACAGCTTCCACCTGTATAAATTCACGTCATTGTTAATACAACTATAATGTTACCTAGTTATCAGCTGTGACAGTTATTGTAAGAGTTGTATTGGAATGTAAGGTTTCAGAAATGTTATATACAGTGCCCTGCATAAGTAATGGTACAGAGAAGCATTTTGTCTTCTTTTGGCTTTACACTCCAAAAGTTTGGATTTTAAATCGAACAACTGGTATGAGGAAGTAGACATTCTCAGATTTTATTTGATGGTATTTGTGTACATATTGGTTTCACTGTTGTGAAATTACAACACTTTGTATTCATTGTCCCCCTGTTTCAGGGTACCTAAAAGTGAAGGGACAGATGTATAAGATGTCCAAATGAAGCACTTAAGTTTAATATTTTGTTGACAATCCTTTGCATGCAATAACTGCCTGAAGTCTGCAACCCATTGACATTGTGTGCCATCTTCAGTTGTTATTTGTTTTGAGGTATTTTTGCTTACATTTTTGCTTCGTCAGAAAATGAAATGCATGTTAAATTGGATTTAAATCTGAAGATTGACTTGGCCAGTCAAAAACCTTACACTTTTTGGCTCTGATAAACTTCCTAGTTGCTATGGCACTATGTTTTGAGTCATTGTCTTGCATTGACTGTATGATGAAGCACCATCCAATGAATATGGAGGAATTTGCTTTCACTCGACCAGACAAGACGTTTCTGTACACTTCAGAATACATTCTGCTGTTGCCGTCAGCAGTTACATGATCAAGTAAGACAGGTTAGTTAGCTCCAGTGGCAGCTATACATGCCCTAACATTAATATCTCCTCCACTTTGTTTTTCAGATGAGGAGGTGGTATGCTGAATATCTTGGGCAGATCCTTTTTTCATCAAATGTTCCACTTTCAATCACTCTGGTACATAATAATAATGTCCACATACTGTTTTCCAGACCTCTGCAGGCTTTTTAAGTTTAAGGTTAGCAAACTGTAAGTGACCAGCACTGTAGTGAAGCCACTGTAGTTCTGCTGGTGAAGTCTTCTGCGGATGGTAGTCTATGACACATTCACGCCTACCTCCTAGAGAGTGTTCCTGAGCTTTGGGACAGTCATTTTGTTTTTCCTTCTTAAATATGGTGCACATTCTTTGGTCATACACTGTAGACGCCTTCCTTGGCTACCTAGAAGATCTAGGTTCCACCATTATTCTCCTCCAATGCTTTCTGAAGATGAAGCACATGGAGAACGGAGGAGAGAATTTGAGGAGTCATGTTCCTAACAATTAAGAAAACGCTATGGTCTGTCAATAATCCAACGATTCCACAGCTGTTCCCACAGGTCCGGTAATTAGTGTGCTTACCCCCTCCACTGGCAAGAATGAGTAAACTAAATCTGGGCTAATAGATAAACTGAGTTTTAAATAATCTAGAACCATGGGCTGCATACTAACAATTTTGAGCGGCCTACTCTCCAGCCTAAGATCGGAACTGACCGCTCGGAATTCTATTAAATAATAATTCAATAATAATGCACAATAAAGGAGACACAAAAGTTAGATATGCATACAAAAGATGCAGTATAAAATGTTATGACTGTTTAATGTTTAATGAAGCAATAAAGCACAAGAGGCCGTGGTTTATCGTGAATAAAGTCACTGCTAAGCTGAGTTGTTAGGCCCGACACAAACTGGACATTTTATGCTGCAGTTTTTGTATTCATATCTCAGAAGCATGGCTTCGAAGGCCTCTCGGCCAATCATCAAACCGTTGTATAATGCAATATATAGGCCCTATTCCACAATGGCGATTGCCATCATCACAGCGGTGTGTCTGGCACAGGGGTTAAGGCAGCCAGCTAGAGGTCTGAAGGTTGCTGCTTCAATACTTGATTTAATTTTTTTAATTTTTATTTTTTTTACATTTAACCGAAGCCTTCATGCAAATCGATTTACTACTATGTTAGAAGAACATAATTTACTACTCAGAAAGGCTTCAAACACCATTGTAAATCATGTCAGTTCTTGTAAATTAGCCTGCACCATCATTTCATAGCCTACATACTTTTTTAGATGAGATTTTAGATTAGATTCAGACAACGAAATGCAGTAAAAAGTGTGTCAGAAGAGGGATTTGAACCACCATCTTAAAATGATGAATAAATACTACGGCAGCGGTCAATACCACTATGCCATCGTGACAATATGACTGTATGTAGCCTGCTGCTGATATCACCACAGTAGTAAATATTCATTTATTAAAACATGAACATATAACAATAACTGGGGCTAGTATGACCTACGCATTTAATCGGTCAGCAATTTCTTGCCAAACCATTTCCCTCGCCTTGTTAATTGCGGCAGTATTGCACTATTTTACATCTTATTTTTCGTCTTCATAAAGATCAATAAGTAGGACTGCTGCGCAATAAGTAGGACCGCTGCGCAGGCTAGTATCTTCATTTCGACAGTTCGACTCTTCTGGGCTCTTTATGTCTGCGTGCACGCGCCCATATCGAGGATTTCTAAACCGGTGTTCTGTGAACACTGATGACACAAGGCTGATCCTCGTTCGCGGAATCACTTGAGGCTTGAATCCCAATCACGAGATGCCTGAACGCGGCTTTTATTTTAATCGCTGATATACTAATCAACGTACGTGGAATAGCCCCCTGGTCTCGTCACCCCAGAAATCTCGCGTGATTGGGGTAGTAGTACCATGACTGACCTGTACGAGACAGTCATGTGCGACAGGGCAAATACATTGCAGAAGAAAAGAAAACGAAAGACGCGTCAGTCAGCTCGCGTCTTGATTGGCTACATTCCATTCCACGTCAGAATCGGACTCGAGAGTCACCCACACGCAAGAGGATTTTTGTCGGCCGCGACCATCTTCCGAGCAGATTGTCGGGAGAAATCGACCCTTAACACACCTCACACCACAGGATAATCTTGTAGAATAATCTTTAGAGCCATCCGATAATCGGCGTTTGCTGTCCTTGGTCGGAAGGGAGGAAATCGGGCCAAAATCTGCCATATTATCTTTATGTGTGTAGGCCTACCAGGTTTAATAGGTCTTCGTGCTCTTGCTTCTCTCTATTTATGGCACCATATTACCCTCATACTGCAGGTAAAGGCACTATCCTCCCCTCATAGATTAGGACATACAGCGTACGCCTTTGACACCATCAACCATTCCATCCTCCTCACCCGTTTCCAACACATTGGCATAAGCGGCACCGCCCTCTCCTGGTTCAAGTCCTATCTCTCAGACAGACATCATACATCTCAATAAATAACTTGCTGCAGCAAGCCCACGATACGTTATTGCTCATATATATTTATTTTAATCCTGTTCTTTTACCAACTGCTAAGGCAACAATATATAGTAAGCTAGTTACTTGAGCTAGCTAAAGATATTGGTCCCCCAAATAATTTTACAACTTGTTTATCAATTATGTTACGATGTTTCTGTCGAACCCCGCAATGAAGGTGTCTAAGCAACGTAGGGTGCGTTGGTAAATTCGCTCTGAGAGCGCCGGAGCGCACACTGGGTTCAACGTCATGGAGCCGTGTAGCAAGGCTCAATGGGGAAACTTGACTTCCGTACCTAAGTAGAAGGGGCGTGGCTTCATGTTTCCCGGAATTTTTACATTTCCGGAGTGTGACAGGATCTGTGTTCGTTGAACTCCAATAAGATCGATCTAGCTCCATTAAGACTTCCGGTTTCGCTTATGGCTGTTTTCACGGCTTCAAAATAAAAGCGTGATGGGATCACAATATTGTCCATTATACAGTATATGTGTCCCATGCAGTGCATATAGGGAACTTTAAGCTGTATTGAATCAGTATCAGAATATGTTATGCTTTTATTACATCTTACTGTACAAAGTACAACTTTGGCTTTGGTTCCTCAACATTGACAATGCAGCATTCAGATAACACAATAATAATACGTAACGCAAGTAAGTAAAAAAGTATCCCTACATTGATAAAGTAATAAAGTGATGGTTTTACAGTGGCTTCAATAATGTAATGTGTGCGTGGGGTTGGTTAGGGGTGGCAGTATTTTGTATTCTTCCAGTGTATTTCTCCAGGAGCCTGATTGCTTGGGGGAAATAGCTGTTTGTCATGGTCTGGGTTTTAGCCCAGAGGATTCAGTACCGTTTCCCCAACGGCAGTAGCTCGAACCGTTTCTGATTGGGGTGGCTGGGGTCCCTAATAATCCTGAGGGCCTTTCTGACACACCAGTCTTTGTAGGTGTCCTGGATGGAGGGAAGCACACACCTTCTGATTTTCTCAGCTGTCCACACTACCCTTTGCAGCGCTTTGCTGTTTTGGGCAGTGCAGTTCCCTGACAAAATCTGTAACATATTTTCACATGACATTTTGCATTAGCTGGCTAACGTCACCACTAACCCTTGATTTCACGTGAAATAGGAACCACCTGTAATACCCTATTTACCATGTTTAAATGCTAAATTAAGTTGAACTTGGTCGTTCTTATTTTGAAGAAATCCTCATTTACATATATTTACATTAACCGGAAACAGGTGGGCGGAGTTCCCTGCTCCGGAGCTCAGAGACCGCGCGCTGTGACAGGAATATCGCCCAAATTTGGTTGCGACTTCCTAAGCACCGTCCATGATGGGGCGCTTCGCCAGCGTGTGGGAGCGGGGCTTGGTGCTGTTCCGCCAAAAGGACTGGACGTCCAACATTACCACATTGTCATTGAAATATTCAAGTACAAAGGCAGCACCGCGGCTTCCCAGAATGGAGTATCAGGTAAGACCGTCTATGACTGTCTATCCTGTGCCTTAGCCAGCCAGTGTGCTACCAAGTTGACCCGCGAATGTGACAGGTTAACGGTGGCTTTATCACTTCCAACAACTTCAACAAGTCAGCCAGCCAGTCGCTAGCCACCGTCAGCTAGCACCTGTGTGATGGCCATATGGCATATCAACTCAGCGTTGACACATTCAACCAGCTAGCCGCTTATTTGCTGGTTAACTTATTCGATGCAAGAAGCAATACTATTACATCAGCCTAATGTATCTCAGATTAGAGAAGGACTCACTCACCTATTTGTCTTGTTAGTTCAGTGAAGTCCTGATTGTGTCTCCCTACTGAAATCTTTCCACTGAGTTGATCTTAATTGACAGCGTACGATTTAGTGGTGCGTGGTAATTACAGCGTACTATTAAAAACAAGTGTGTGTCTGTCTCAATGTTCGCAATTATTATGGATAAGACTTATTAATGCATATATCATTTGCCAGTAGCACTTATCCATGCATAGTAATAATGCATCCATAACCGTTATGGATGTGGACAATTTTAGGGGGATAATGAGCGTCGACAGTTAGCTAGTATAGGTAGTAAAAGTTGGAGATTTTAAAAGATTTAGTTGGATAAGCATGTGCGGGTATGTACTGTTCTAACTGCAGCGGTTCATATGCTGATCAGCAGCCACAGCTGAAAGCATGCTTGATGAAAAAGTATGTTGATAATATGTGATTGAATGTACCAACACAGTAATGGAAGATGTCACACATTTTGTATTTGCCTACTAGTATAGAGTCACCTAGAGCAGGGGTTCTCAAACCTCTCCTCGGGGACCCCCAGTCACTCCACATATTTGATCTGTTCCACCACCAGCACACCTGATTCAACTAATCAAGTTGAATTGAACTAATCAAGTTGAATCAGGAGTGCTGGTGGTGGAACAGATCAAATATGTGGAGTGACTGGGGGTCCCTGAGGAGAGGTTTGAGAACCACTGACCTAGTACACTACTAGCACCACATAAACAAATCAGAACTTTTCAGAGCTTGTCACTTCCCTGTATTTAATTTATGAGTTAACCCAAACAACATTCACTTCTGTTTCGGGTTTTGCTGCCACAGGATGCAGTGTGCACCCTCAACACCCTGCAGACCAATGCTAGTGCCCTGGGGCAGGTGCGACTAGAGCGAGGCCACCCCCAATTCCAGCTCCAGGCCATGAGGGGCTTCCTGGAGCGGGCAGGCCTGGCGGTAAGACTGGGACCACCCAGCCCCCACTTATGGGGTTTCCCCTTTTCATTTCTTAGCTAGGATGTTCTAGCTCTTATGACCTTTTACTTAGAGTTGTAGTTAGTCCTGGGTGTTGCCTGCATTCCAAACTGATAAGGATGAAACACTGTAGTGTTTGTCAGAACATGATGCAAAGGTCTAGCACTTGGGCCTCTCTCCATCACCCTCCATATTGCTAGTCCAAATCTGTATTGGTATAGACTCATTTAAAAAGGTTTTCTTTCTTCTGGTTGAAGGTTGAACAGCTTGACCATCTCAACATCATTCATGTTACAGGAACAAAGGGCAAGGTGAGTGGTATGAGAGAGAGAGAGAGAGAGAGTGTGTGAATTATGCTTGTGAGCTTAGCATTATTATTAGTCAATTATTGTAGTTATGGCAACAGCAGTTGTATTTGTAGCTGGTTGTAGTAACAATTAATTGTTTTGAATTTGTATCTTTCAGGGATCAACGTGTGCATTCACTGAGAAGATTTTGAGAAGCTATGGCTTTCGGACAGGATTTTACAGGTTTGTCTAAAGTAAACCAGATCATGAAAACAACATTTTTTTTATATCTCAAAAGATGTATATTATATTGCTCTCAAGGAGTTGTGTAAGTTGTTTAAGGCCAGCTTCACATGTGTCACATGTGTCACCATCATCTAAATGTGATTTGTCATTCTGAGCAAAGTCGGTGGACGGCCGAATGAGTTAGGCACCCAATGCATATGGATGGTAAATGTCTGAAATGTCCAGTCAAGTAAAATGTTATCAGTAAATTAGTTGCGCGGCAAATGTTCCTAACCGAAACCTGTGTGGTTTTCACACATTTTTGTCTCACACTATATTGTATGTCTCGTTTTTATTCTAGTTCCCCACATTTGGTACAAGTAAGGGAGAGGATACGAATCAATGGACAACCAATAAGCAAAGAGCTCTTCACAAGATATTTCTGGCAGGTCTATGGACGGCTAGACGAAACAAAGGTAGGTCTAGCAAAATGTTGCACTAAATCGCGTTGCTCATACATTTTCTTCATCTACTGGGTCTACGGGCCGCGGGCGGCTCCTGGCGAGTGACAGATCCACAGAGCATAATTTGGACTCTGTGGACTGGCAGTTGCCTCGTAGCCTGTAGTTCGAGAAATGCTGAAATAGGATACATTTCTGAATATATGTTTTCTAAATATTCTTAGTTACTCTGACCCTTCATTCTTCTCTTTCAAACGTCTCTTAACAACTTTTATTCCATATTCTTTTTATTGTCATTTGAATTGTCCCAACTGATATTCAATTTGTCAAAAAAATACAGTAATTTCTAAAAACATTAGACTTGTTGGTGGAATGTCTTTTCTTTCACCATGCCCTATATTCAACCTTGTAGTATTCCTGTCCCTTGCTGTCAGACTGATAATTCAGTAAGAAAATGTGAAACCTCTCGTCCTATAATGACCAAAGCATGTGCATCATCAGACTGCTCACTTTGTGTAATTTGTCATGTCTGTTGGGGCCTTTGCTGTCTCGTGCTGATAACAACTCCTTTTAACCCCTCAGGCGGCCCACGGGGGTAGCATGCCTGCTTACTTCCGCTTCCTCACCATCCTGGCCTTCCATGTCTTCCTGCAGGAGAAGGTGGGTCCACACACCAACACTTGTTTTCATAAGATAACTCAGATGGAGGGGATCTCAGTACCCGCCCCCCCTCCTCCAGAACAAAGTTGGCCTTAGATTCAGCGAGGTGCTGGAAACATTCCTCAGAGATTTTGGTCCATATTGACATTATAGCGTCATGCAGTTGCTGCAGATCTTTCGGCTGCACCTCCACGATGCAAATCTCCTGTTCCACCCCATCCCAAAGGTGCTCTATTGGATTGAGCTCTCGTGACTGTAGAGGCTATTTCACTACCTACAGTGAACTCATTGTCATGCTCAAGAAACCAGTTTGAGATGATGTGAGATGGTGCTGATGGTCATACAGGGATGGACATGGTCAACTCGGTAGGTTGTAGCGTTTAAACAATGCTCAATTGGTACTAAGGGGCCCAAAGTGTGCCAAGAAAACATCCCCCACACCATTACACCACCACTTCCAGCCAGAACCGTTGATACAAGGCAGGATGGATTCATGCTTTCATGTTGTTTAAGCCAAATTCTGACCCTACCATCTGAATGTCGTAGCAGAAACCGAATGTCGCAGCAACGTTTTTTTTTACAATCTTCTATTGTCCAATTTCTCACTAGAACATTTGCTTCACTTGGAATCGGAGTTTAGGATAAAATTCGCTTTGCTCTGCGTCGTTTGGAGCTGTGAGAACGCGCATTCGAAGTCACTCCCGGAGCAAAATCAGAAATAATTTATGCAACAATGTTGCAAACTCATCCACTTGCTCCGGCTCATGATTCGGATTTTCATGTGAGAACATGACCTTAGATCACCTTTCTTCCCCATTCTGATGCTTGGTTTGGACTTCAGCAGATCGTCTTGTCCATGTCTAAATGCTTCAATGCATTTTTTAGTTGCCGCCACGTGGCAGATTAGATATTTGCGTTAATGAACAGTTGAAAATATGTACCTAATGAAGTGGCCAGTGTGTGTGTATATCTATAATAACAAACAACAAACCTTATTTAACTTTCTGGTTTACCATTCCAAATAAAATAAAATAAAAATTTGCTCATATAACTTAAGGGTTCTCCAGGAGTCGGTAGAGACATAAATAGTTAAGCAAACTGTGAAATAACTTGAAAATTAATCAGGGTAATTTTTCTATAGATTAATGTTGGCCTCTCCATGGTTTAGGTTTATTATGGATTGCATCATTAAAAATCCTTTTGTTTTGCAGGTGGATTTAGCAGTGATTGAAGTTGGGATTGGTGGGGCCTACGACTGCACAAACATAATCCGGTAGGAAACATATTTGGTGTAAAAAGACAAAACAGTTTATATGCCGTTGCCCCCCCCTGTAATCTTAGTTCAGTAATGCCATTGATTGCGAATAAGGATATATTTGACACCCATCTATTGTCATTGTACAGTATTGTAAATGTCATAGTACACTAGTTGGAACTTCCTGCACTCTGTACTCCATGCCAAAGGGCCAAAACTACTGACTACTACAGTGTGCATAATGCAGTTTTAGTGCATCACTGCACACACACACACACACACACTCTCGCTGATCGGTCCCACCATAGCGTGACTGCGTTTACAAAAAAAGGACTCAATCTTGTTAAGAAGATTTCAGTTAATAGAAAGCAGCCGGTCTCATTTGCTGTGGAAGATGTCCATTTTCTAACATGCAGTGCCCTGTGTAAGTAATGGGACAGTGAAGCATTTTTTTGTCTTCTTTTTGCTCTCTTTCAAATATTTGAATTTGAAATCAAACAATTACCATAAGGTTAAAATAGGGATTCTCAGCTTCAGGTAATGTATAACAAGTAACTTTCTGTAACTAACAGCCAATAAACAAAACATGTAGGAAGTCTTTACCAAATAAAGGTTACCCATGAAACTCTGAAAGTAGAACTGTGTAGACTAAACTAGAGGGGTAACGGTTCACTAAGGCCATGGTTCGGTTGGTACCTCAGTTTTGGGGTCAAGTTTCTGTTTGTACTTCTGTTCAATATGTAAAAAGATTTATAATCATTGTTGTTCAATCATTAAACTAAATCCTACATTTTAATTAGTACCTACTATTAGTTTAAATGTAATGTACCACAGCACATGTTCGGTCAAAGCCAGGATTTCCTTTTTTGTCAACCCGCAGCCAGCAAATGGCAAGCACAAAACAGGGATTTATAACTTACATGTCCTTGTGTCTGCAAGCTTTGTGGCCACAAGCTAGCTGCACCTATGTTACGCATGTGGGTGTTGGCACAAGCAGAACAACTATGAATGAAAACCTGTCAGTTTCTAAACAGCCACGCAGATCTAATTTGTGAGGTATGGATCAGCCTGATTACAGCATACTTTTCAGTGGACTATAGTTCATATCAATGTGAATTAGTTTACACGGTAATACACAGAGGAGAATGTCAAACTAATGGTTTGTGTCACCAACCCTGTTCCTGCAAAGCTACTGGGTGTGTAGGTGTTTGTTCCAAACCAGCACTACTACAACTCAACAGTAATACTAATCTTATGTAACCCTTCCTCTGGCAGGAGGCCATGGGTGTGTGGCATCTCTTCTCTGGGCATAGATCACACACAGATTCTGGGGGACACCATTGAGAAAATTGCCTGGCAGAAAGGTGGCATCTTTAAGGTGAGATATCATCTAAGAAGCATGGATATGTAAGCTTATTAATTCTAAATTCTCACTTTGTTTCTTGAGGGCATTAGGTTTTGAGGTCAGAGTATTTCTGTCCCTCTATTTGAATGCTTAGCTTTTGATACATTTCAAGACCTTGTACACTTTGTTCTCTGCACGAAGAGAAACACTCTAAAGATAGTTGAAATCCTTTCAAAATGGATACTTGGTTTCATACAGAGAAATATGCTGCAAGCATCTATTGATCTATACTTTAACTTTGATTAGAATGCTGTAATAAACAGTTCTGCAAAGTACCGAAATGGCAGTTAATCACATTACTTTACATGTGATTTCTCAGCCAGGGGTTCCTGCATTCACTGTAAAGCAACCAGCTGGACCTCTGGCAGTGCTCAAAGAGAGAGCCATGGAGATAGGGGTGAGTGAAAGTAAAAAGTAATCAAATGCACAGCTGCAGTGAGGAATATTTGTAGCTACCCGGGTGATACCAGAATTATTGAATTCAAGGTCATAAGAAGCATTCATAATTCTTACAAGCATAACATCCCAAAAGGAATGTACTTCCTACATGTACTATTTTAATGTAGTCATTTCTTCTAAATAAAATAACTTTTTCATAAGGGATATCATGTTCATGTAGCGTTATCGTACATCATCAACACTATATTCAGAACCACACAGAATATTGATATGTGTATCCACACAAGTTATTTTATATGACTATCTGACCTCTTCCTATGATTCTCTGTCCCTGCCCTTCCGTGTCTCCACCTTAGTGTCCGTTATCGGTGTGCCCGGAGCTGGAGGAGTACCGGGAAGACTCTGGACCTCTGAGTCTGGGCCTGGCTGGACAGCACCAGCGCACCAACGCCTCCCTGGCACTCCAACTCAGCCACAGCTGGCTACAGAGACGCTGCCTCCCTGGTGAGTGTTTCTAGATCCTGTGAGTGTTTTGTGAGAGAGAAGTGATCACAAGCACATATACAGTAACTGCTGCACGGGTGAATCTTAGGACATGTGGTGGTGTTCATGTTTATGAGTAGAATGATCCAGATGTGTGTGTGTTTATGACCAAACTGTCTCATCTCTGCAGAGGAGAGCCTCCCTTCCCTGGCTGATGACAGAGCAGGTGTACCGCAGGCTGCTGTGTTCCAGCCAAGCCCTAACATGGTGAAAGGTCAGTCAAGTAGAATAACACACGCACTCATGTAAAATGACATAACAGCTGTAGGTATGAACAGATGGGAAAGCAATTACCAGGGCTGTAGTGATTTGAAGCTAGCTGTGTGATTTGCGTAATCTCAGACAAAAAGTGTGTCATTGGTGCTGCGAGTTGAATGCGATACCTATTTCAGTAGTACTCAAACTGTAACTTGCTCTTACTCGTATAATTCTGAATTTCAAAGTCAAACATGGTTTACTATGATCGGGTATACCATGACATCTGTACATCACAAAGAACAGCATAGGGCTATATTTCGTAATCACTGGAGGGCTAGGGGTTGATTTCAGAGAGTGTGATCATCATCTATTCCCTTCCCCCCCCCTCTGGGGTCTCCAGGGCTGGCGGACACAGAGTGGCCTGGGCGTACCCAGACTCTGAGGCATGGCCCTATGACCTACTTTCTAGATGGGGCCCACACCACGCGCAGCATGTTGGCCTGCGTACGCTGGTTCAGCGAGGCAGCGGAGCAGCACGAGAGGACTACAGAGTGAGTGAGACTAGTGGACGTACGAAAATGCTATATTGGTCCAATCGTAACTTGAGAGAGACCCCCCGGAGACCCCCCCCCCCCTCCCCCCCTTAGACGAAAGATTTCACCGCTACACGTGGTCCACCTGACACAGTCTCACAAAATCTTGTGTTAAACACTGCTTGAAGTACCACTGAATACATTTCAAACCACAAGTCCTGGCAGAAAGTAAATTGTATACATACAAAGCTTTTTCTGGCACACACACACACAGACACACATTTGCTCACTCTCACACATTACCCAAGAGTTAAGTCTCCAACTACTTAACAACAGCAGTTATAACTAGGTGTGATCGATAATTTTCAGTCATGGGTTTTTCCTTGCTATAACCCCTGTATAACCTCCTCTCAGGGGACCTGTGATCAGAGTTCTACTGTTCAATGCCACAGGAGAGAGGGACTCTGCAGCCTTGCTCAAGCTACTTGTGGTGAGTACACAAACTGCCATGGGGCTAGACGGCGTACGTTATGTATACGTAACAAATGGGACTCCAAATGGGAAAGCTGCATGGTCCTGCCATTGACGCCCATCAAACATACCCCAAACCTATTCTCACTGTTCTCTTAAACCTGAAACTAATGTTGTTAAAGAATTATTAGCCTACAATGTTGTTTTGGGTGTCGCCAAGAACATATTTTAATGAAACACCAGAAAATATTACATAACATGTTTACAGAACATACGATAGACTGGTTGGATTGCTAGCCAGCTAGCATCCACTGGGTGACGTTGAAGTAGCTTTTAAGTTTGATGCAGTGGATTGAAGATCACACACAAATATATCATGCACGACATACTGTATACAGGAATGAAAACTTAGTTACAGTACAAAAAGGTGTTTTTTGTGTCATTAATGTGTGACTTCAGGCTAGCAAGAAAGACTGTAGAGTTTAACGAGCTCGGCAAAGGCCTAATCTATTACTGTTATATTCGTGAGCCAGGCACTGGAAGTTTTACAACAATGTCTCCGACAAAACTAAAGAAGGTAAATTAATTAAGAGCATGGTTAGGACTAAAGGATAGCAAAGTTAGATTGATGCATCAATAAAACACTTCACTGCAGCATTACAAATGAATTAGGTGGCATAGATCATCCCCATTTCAAACCATAGTCTCGCTAAGCCTGACAAGGAAGATTATTCTGGTTGGGATAAGGTAGGTGCATTGAACTGTACCTAACATCAAACATTGGCCAACTGTTATTTGCTCTGCTCTTCTACTGCAATGTAGTCAGACATTTAGATAAAGTTTGAAAATATAGTTGAAACAAAGGCTCATATAGGCTATAAATGCTAATGGTTTGGCTTCTATAAGATTTATAGCCAGTCTCCGGGTCAATCTGTTACCAAAAACAGTGTAAGAGTATGTTTACAATAAACAGTACCAAATCAATAACAGAATGGCCAAATCATGAAATTACTGAATTTGAATTGTCTACATTCACTTACAGAACAGAACCTAAAAGGGGCTTTGGGTTGCCCCATCCCTCAGATGTTTAGCATATAAAGCGGCAGGGAGAAAGCTGTGTTTGAATCCCAGATTGCCCCTTTAAAATTGGTTTATGATGAAATGGATATTTAATTGCATTGAACTGAACAGTATTGTGCTGAATCAAATCGCATTGTATCAAAAGTAGTCTTTCCTGTATAATATCGCTGCTTGCATATCAAGATGTGTGATCGAAGCGGCTTCAGAATTAAAGATGCACAACCATACTAGATGGATACATTATGAATGTGAGTAATATACACACTTGTGTTGCTAGGTCAACTCTAACCTCTGCTCATTTTATTTTCAGCCATGCCATTTTGACTTTGCTGTGTTCTGCCCAAACATCACTGAGGCAGTTGCATCGTGTAACGCAGGTAAGGCACTACATGCAGCTTTCCATGTGATGCGTATGAGATTTGCCTTTGGTGGGAACCAGCAGACCTTTATGTTGTATTTTGAGTGCGTTATTGTTCATTGTCATTGTCATTGCTACTTTCCTATTCTACCAACCTTCATTACTGACATGGTGTAAAAAATAAATATATATATATATATCGGGTTGAATTGAAGTACCAATATACAGCATACATGCTAAATTACATTAGATGTAACACTCAAAGGGGCAGAGAGCATCTTTTTTCCTCATCTGTTTGAGAGCATAAGTGGGAGGGAGCAGCGCGGCAAAGAGGAATGTTAGTTTTTGCCTATTTGTTGGTAATGAGGCTGTTTTATTAATTCACTTGTTATGGATGATAACATTGGTAAACGGAAGAAACTGAAAGAAGGGATAAGAGGCCTTGTTCAGTCAGGGTGCTTTTTGTGTACATTCCTCTGTTGCTTTGAGTAGCTCACGGATCAAAGTCTGGAAAACAAGGTGTTAGCAAAACCTAAAACCTGTGTTAATCATTAATAGTGTCACCACTCCCCTGATGTGTCAACATGCTGTCTCACCCTCACCCTCATACTCGCATCACAGATCAGCAGAACTTCAATGTCTCTGTGGAGAACATGCTCACTCGCTGCCTGGACAACCAGAGGAGCTGGCGCCTGCTCAACGGCAAGGAGGAGAAGCCTGGTGGGGAGCTGCTCATCCAAGACAACCTCCCCCTGATTGGAGAGCGTCGCAATGACACCCTCGTCTTTCCCTGCATCCTCAGCGCCCTCCAGTGGATTAGCCAGGGAAGGGACTCTACCCTAACAGACTTGATTAAGAGAGTCATACCGGTGAAGCCTAGTGTAACAGCTAAAGCCATGCCGCTTAGAGAAGCCACTGGCATCCATGTCCTCATCACAGGGAGTTTACACCTGGTCGGGGGGGTTATGAAACATCTTGACCCCTCCTCTGCCTCGTAAAAGGACTAGTTTACACTGGATTATTGTGTTCCTTGAGGACAAACAGAATCCCTCTCTGGAGAGGCTGAATACTTGGGTACTACCTATGGGAGAAGTTATGGTAGCTAGGTTTACTGGCAGTTAATTCAGTTTGTCCTAGGCTGCAGGATTCTTTGCCTCCCCCAGTTGTTAAGCTTTATTGAAATGGTCTGTAACCAGCTCCTTCTGTTACAAGAAATAGATGGCTCTGGCCAATCTAAGACATGACATGGAATGACCCTCATGCCAAATGTTTTACCCAATACCACCAAGAGCCTTATTGAAGATCACAAACATAGAGCCTATGTTTTATACTTGAAAAAAAATAAACTTTCCAATATCCCAATACGACATTAGAGTACTAACTGCAATTGTTCATGCAGAATGGTATTTAAATGCTTTTAAAGCTTAAATTGTTGGTCAAAGGCCTCACTTTTTCCATCATCTAGTTTTTTGTCTCATCACTCTTGTGTTGTTGCTAGTGTCAATTAGAGCTAAATGGAGAGGGTTGCGCCATGAGCTGTATGTCTTTGCATGGAAAACAGGGTTAGGGTTATGTGTTTGTTCTAGTGGGACCCTCTTTCATCAATCACACACTTGTATTATTTGTAAATGAAAGCCATTTTGTACACTTATGATGATTCTTAAAAATGTCTAAATGTGCCTCACATACAGCCTATTGGTACATTGTGTGGAAGAAAAAAAGGAAATCTAAATACCTCACCAAATAAACATAGATCTATATGGTGTGGAACAAAGGGGACATATAATTGGGCCACATTGTCAGTTGATAACTAAGAGAATGGTTCACCCACATGACTTGTTTGACCCTTTCAACATTTCTGTATGTTTACTGCCTTGTGACTTTGTCCTTTGTATGTCCCCTCCCCCCCAAAAAATCGCAATGTGGAAAACATTCAGGACCTCATGTTCTAGATCAATGTTTCTTAACCTTTATTGTATCACGGACCAGTATGCTTCGGTCCCCTGCCTTTATGGATCCGTGAACTGAAAACTAGCACTTAAAGAATCATGTTAATTGCCCAATGCTAAAAGTGATCCCTATGCACCTTTTGCTGAAAGTATTGGATTGGTATTGTAAATATTAAATCTATTTTAATATAGAGGTAATATACATCTGTGCTCTGCTTGCCTGGGGATGGCAATATGGAGTTATTAACTTCAGAAGGCAATATGGAGGTATTATCATCACTAATGCCTACCTACCAGATAAATAATAAATGCATAGGGGGTAAGATCAATGTGGAATTATACTTGCTCATTATTCCAGACTGATGCAGGTCCTTCTCTGTGGATTAGGAGTTACTAGTAGTCTTACAATGTCTTTGTACAATGTCAATGCCTATTGTACTAATAAGAGAAGTGTCTGTTTCAAATGTGTGTTTAATGTGTGCAATTAAATAATTTACGTAATGCATCTGAAATGAATGACATGTCTCTGAGGATGTTCTTTTCAAACAATTTTCAAGTAAAAAAAAACTGCAGGTCTGCTTTCATGTGACACATTTACAGTAGATGTACACTGGAATAATAACAATTCACTGGTGCCTGAGAAAAATGACATACAGTTTGGATGACACACACAATACCACAAGTAGCTGCTACTATGACCCTGTTTAGACTTTGAAAGCAAAGAGGTCTCAGAAGACTATATTACCCAATTAACATTTCTAGTAACTAGGCATGCCCAACCACTGCCAAGAACGTTACCACTGTTATAGATTACAGTAGGGATGCACATAGTGAGGTAGAAAATAATCAGCAGACTCCCTAGTAACCAATTAAAGTGAGCTTGAGTAAAGATATGTCATACATATTGTTGCTGCACCTCTGGGTCATTATATATGGTATGAGTTTGCCCTAAGACATGGGCAATTATACAGAAGAAAATATTCACTGTTTGTGGAAACACACGCATTAACACTTTATTTTTACCCAAACTCACTTGATTTGGTAACCATAGGGTCGATAGGGGTCAATATAGGGTATGACTTATATAGGGGCCATAAGACTGGAAAAAACGATTGCATAGCGAAGGATGCTTATCCGGCTATGGTTCACAACAGGGGCCCCCTGCAGGCCAGAATGCGCCATTGGATAGCAGCTGACCTGTATTACAAAATAGACAGTAAACACACACACACACACGTCAGTCACCATCATTTATATTTGAATAGAATTACATAATTGATGGGCTGAGGCTAGTTATGTTACAGTATGTATATCAGGGCAGACTCTGTGCTCACCACTTATATTGTATTTAGAGTCTTGTCCTGTGTTATATGACGATATATTACATGTATTGTTGGCCTGTGTATAGTACTGTGAAATCAAATTCCCCCTGGGACATTAAACAAACATAGTTAGTTAGCGTTACATCTTAGGATAGATTTGAGTCATGTTCTGTATACATACAGTGCCTTGCAAAAGTATTCACCCCCCTTGGCTTTTTACCTATTTTATTACATTACAACCTGTAATTTAAACATTTTTTTAATCAGAATTTTATTTGATGAATCTGCACAAAATAGTGTTAGTTTTTAAATGAAATGAGAAATATATATATTAAAAAAGAATTTAAAAAAATAAAGAACTGAAAATTGGCATGTGCATATGTATTCACCCCCTTTGTTATGAAGCCCCTAAAAACTTCTGGTGCAACCAATTACCTTCAGAAGTCACATAATTAGTGAAATGAAGTCCACTTGTATGCAATCTAAGTGTCACATGATCTGTCAGTATATACACACCTTTTCTGAAAGGCCTCAGAGGCTGCAACACCTAAGCAAACCACCAACCAAACACTGCCATGAAGACCAAGGAACTTTCCAAACAAGTCAGAGACAAAGTTGTTGAGAAGTACAAGTCAGGGTTGGGATATAATAGACAGAATGGGCCTGTCCCTCCTGCACCTTCATCAACAAGGCTTCGCGGCCGGGCTGTGAGATCTGCTCCACGGCCAGGCCCGACCCACGCAGGCAGAACCGCATCCAACAGGTATGGATAGGGATGAAACAACAACATCATCACACAGGCCAGTGATAACCTCGATCCTGGGGAGCATTCCATCAACATCCTTCCATCAACATACCTCTCTAGGACCAGCTGGGGGGTATTCCGTCAACATCGCTAAAGGAAAATCCGGGCTTATTTCTTGATCAATCTCACGAGACTTGATCAAATGAAGCCTGGATATTTTTTTTTTAAGTCTTGCGAGACTTAGAAGCCTGGACTTTCCTTTAGCGATGTTGATGGTATACCCCCCCTGGTCCTAGAGAGCAGCAGCAGCAGCGGGCCCAGGTTTGGGTTTCCAGCCTAGTGAGATCACACCTGATTGAACCATGAATCCACTCATGGTCCTAAACCTTAGTAGGTTGAATGAGACCGTGTCAGTGGTCCAGGAGCAGGACTGAGGAGCGCTGCTGTAAGGCCGTACATCCCTGTTGTGTTCGTCCCTCGTACAGGTCATCTAAACACCTCCTGGGTCCCTAGTATTCATCTCTGGTATTTCCTCTTTTTTTTTCTTCTTTTGTTTAAGGAGAAAGGAAGAAGAGAGGATCGGGCCAACGTGGGAGTGCCTAGCAGCTGACTGTCTCACAACTCGGACGGCAGATCACACTCACACACGTAACACAGACACATACACACCTACCTACCTACCTAACTGGTTCTTAGGTTAAACTTAACACCACTACTGACATTGTATGACAGCATCATACACACACTCATCCAGATGGACATGACCGTGTGCACTGAGGGGCCTGTTGGCTGGCTGACATGGAACTCCACTCCTGCAGAGGCTTAGAGAACGAGAACGAGAGTCGGAGAGAGGCCGCGTTTTTTGATTGATTGAGAATTGATTGAGAACTTTATTAGAAGATTTGCAGAAGTAGGTACATGAAAGTACATATTACATACAAGGTCAACTAACAGGATAAAAACCCAAGAAAGCCACTGGCTTATTTCAATTGGGGTCCTTGATACTCAATTCATCGTTACATGTAAGACAGACAAAAAACTAGTACTATCTACAAGATAATACAGACAAATAACTAGTACTATCTACAAGATAAACATACATCCAACATGGGAAGAACAATACAACAAAACATAAGGTATGTACAGCGGGTAGGACAGGTGGGGACATACACCACAGGTGGGGGCGTGGGACAAAACACAAAGTATGTACAGTGTCAGTAGTCTCCATTCAGGTCATCGTCAAGTTGAGGATTGGGGGATGGGGGGGGTTGCCCATTGTTCCACGGTTTCGGTAGAGAGTCTCCGGGTGAACGTCAATAGCCTTCAATTCTGGGGGGCAGACTTGGTCCTGGTTCTCCGTTATTTATTTTAAAGGGGCCCCCTGGGGAGCGGGGAGGGGTGTTGCGTGCGAGGTTGACTGGTCCAATATTTATTTCAGAGGGGGGGGGGGGGGGGATCGCATCTCCCTTCCTCTTTTATTAAAAGTCTTTTTTTTTAAAAGTCTGTCAACTGTGAAAGTGACAAATGGATTCCTAGCTCCTCCCTGCTATGCACTTGAGTTCATCTAAAGCCCCTTTCACACATAGCAGCCTTCCCAGTAGATTCCATGCAATTTCCAGGGTCGGCGTATGTCTGAATGCGACTGACCAGGGAAATCCGCTCAGGCAATTACCCTGGTCGAGACCATGTATAAGAGGTTTCCATCTTGCTCCCTAATAGGCTAGGAGAACCAAAATGGCGACACACTCAATCAACACAATTATGGAGTGGGTTGGGGCTAGGGGTCAATTTGGGATTTATAGTTTGAATGCTGAAAATGCTGTGTAAAACCAGGCCCTGCTTGCCTGTCATTGGTTGGCCAAATTGTTGAGGAGCAGTGGTGGCGAAGAGGCCTTTCTGCAGCAGCTACAGGGTTGTAAGAGTGATTTTATTTTTATAATGTTTTATTTGATGTCGTATTATTTTTGAACAGAATGTTTTAAGTTCGTAATGTTGACTCTTTCCACTTGCCATATTTCACTCTGAACTGTGATAGTGATGGAATGATTTATGTTTTGTCCGAGCATAATATTGTAAAACGGTGTTATCTTAAATAAACATACATTAATCGAATCATCCGTCTTTGCAAAAACCCATTCAAACATGGAAATGGTTAATGCCACTACTTTTTAGTAGCATTAGCGGTTTTTTTTATTGACAGCATTTATAAATTAGTATGTGTACATAGGATTGGACATAACATTATTAAAACAAACAAGTATAAAAACATAAAAGCAAAAGACACTTCCCCTGTACAGTAGATGTGGTTATGGACGTTTTACAGAGGGGCATCCGTAGCCAGATCCGTTCAATCAACATCGCTGAAGGAAAATCCAGGCTTATTTTTGATGAGTCAGCTTTTCTACTTTCTTGTCAGTAGAGTACCTCTCCATTTAGCTTAACATTCACTCAGGCCCCAATAGCATAATAATAACCCAAGAAACAATCAAAACAAAAACAGTGCAGACACATTCCTCTTGTTGTCAAACCCAACCAATCCCATCCAATGCACCCCACCCCCAAACCAACATCCAAAATCATCCGCACACAAGCCTGATCGATGCAACTTCCCCCACCCACCTCCCCTTCCTCAGAGAGCGCCACGGGGGTATGTCCCAACAGCTTCCCCTCTATTCCTCGCTTCCTCGGATTACTCTTCTGATGCTTTTTGAGAATGAAGAGCGCGTGTGAGGAAGAGAGATTCACTCACTCCATTTTTGGGGGGGTTAAGCCAGACCTGAGCACCACCCTCTTTCAGGTTTTTAAATGCATCTTTCCCCCCCCTCCCCCCACCCCCTATTAAGGTAAATGGTAAATGGTAAATGGATTGCACTTATATAGCGCTTTTATCCAAAGCGCTTTACAACGGCCTCTTATTCACCCATTCACACACACATTCACACACCAATGGCGGCCGAGCTACCATGCAAGGCACCGGCCCGTTCACTGGGAGCAATTTGGGGTTCAGTGTCTTAACCAAGGACACTTCGACATGTGGCCAGCCGGGGCTCGAACCGCCGAACTGCCAACCTTGCGATCATTAGACAGTGGCTCTACCTCCAGAGCCACAGCCGCCCCACTTTTTTTATTTTGCAGGGTTGCAGGGTTCCCACACCTTCTGTAACATTAATTTCAAGCACCTTTCAAGACTCAATTCCCTCAAATTCAAGGACCCAACACAGCATAGTTTGAGACAGAACTAGTTGACGAGTAAGTAAAGTAAAAGTAAAAAATATATATATATAGATTTTCTTTTAGAGAGAGAGAGGGGGGAATTCAAGCACTTTCAATGACCCATGTCTATGTTCAAAAACGTTTAAGACCTTGATTTATTTTTCTCAAATTCACAAACTTTCAAGGACACGTGGGAACTCATGTGTTTGTACGTATGCATATCACATTACTTGGGCACGTGCGGGGTGACGAAGGCGGCCGCGTGCACCAGGGTGAGCGCCAGGATGAAGCCCAGGGAGAAGTTGATGAGGGCGGTGCAGCCCAGCAGCACGGCCAGGTACAGCAGGGCCACCAGCTTCAGCACCCGCCAGCCCTGCTCCGTGCCCCCGCCCGTCACCAGCCTGCAGGGGGGAGGAGGAGAGAGAGAGGGGGGGGGAAGGGGGAGAGAGAGAGAGAGGGGGGGGAGGGGGAGAGAGAGAGAGAGGGGGGAGAGAGAGAGAGGGGGGGGAGGGGGAGAGAGAGAGAGGGGGGAGGGGGAGAGAGAGAGAGGGGGGAGGGGGAGAGAGAGAGGGGGGGGGAGAGAGAGAGAGAGAGAGGGGGAGAGAGAGAGAGAGAGAGTGAGAGAGAGGGGGGGGAGAGAGAGAGTGAGAGAGAGGGGGGGGAGAGAGAGAGAGAGAGGGGGGGGGGAGAGAGAGAGAGACGGGAGAGAGAGACGGAGAGAGAGAGAGAGAATCAACCAATTACAAGAATTCCGAATATTCTTAATGTTAAAAGGGACAGTTCACCCAAATTACATAAATCATATTTGGTTCCCTACCCCCGAGGGAGTCATGTATGGACAAGGGCACACTTCAATCTGCACTTTAAGAACGGTTAGTGACGGTGCCTAGATTAACAGCCGAAGTGTGGATTGAAGTCTGTCCTTGATTCCCTGATTGCCTCTTTAAGAAGTTTTGTTCATTTCATTAACATATCTTTGTTCCATTTTGCAATAGCAATATGGTTTCCCAGGAGGGGGAGAGAGAGAAAGGGAGGACATGGGAATAAAAGAGGAGTGCAGCCAGAGAGATGAAAGCATTTCACTGCCAGCCGTCAGAGGGGATGTAACGGCTATCACAGTGCATTTAGTGATTGTGGGATCATTGGAGTGAATGAGGAGCCCAAACTAACTAACTTGGCAGACTGGATCCATATTAAGTGTTATGTAGATGGGTAGGTGGCTGAAGGCACAGACATCAATACTGCCCCCCCCCCCCAATGATGTCTGATCGGTTCTCCCTTACAAACAGCTCTTCAACTCACCAACTAAAGTCTCCAACATTCACCTTCATCGTGCAGACCAGCGACAGACACCATAGACTAACAGCCTTCGTCACTATGAAACCTTGAGTCAACATCATGGAGACTACAAAACACATCACTTGTGGAGCAGCGCTGACACAGCCTTCTTTACCAAGCACCAAGCAGACGAGCTCATATAGCTCCTATTTTAGAAACTCTACACTGGCTTCCTGTTAAGTTCAGAATATATTTCAAGATCCTTCTGCTTGTTTATAAAGCTCTCACTGGCATAGCACCAGAATATCTGAAAGACCTTTTGCTAGCATATCAGCCCAATAGAGCTCTCAGGTCTTCTGACGCTGGTTTTCTCTGTGTACCACAAAAGAAGAGATTTGGTGAGACTGCAATATATGAAATCTGAAGCTTTATGTCTATACACAGTAATGTATAAGAAAAAGTTATTTAAACATGTGACAATGTGCTGTATGTTTCTACGTTGAACAGTTGTTGTAGAAAATGAACAAACAAATTAGTTTAATTAATTATATTAATTACCGTAATTTCTATTAGTTGCTACTTGGTAGTTTTGAGTCATATTTCAACTAGTCTGATTGATTTCAACTAGACTGATTTGTGATTAATATAGATCAACTCTACAATTGAATAGGTCAACTCTTTAGCTTAGTTATTTTGTTCCCCCCCCCCCTCTCTCTCCAATGTCCTTATTCATGTTAAATACATCTGCTGGAGAAGAAATTCCTCATGAAGCCCTACATAGGTTTGCTGACAAAATGGACCCTGGCTATGGACTGTGAGGTCACAATGTCTGAAGTTAGAATTCTTTGCAGCTGGAGTTCTAGAATCCAGCTAGAGTACACATGCCGTTCATTTACCTGCAATTCATCTGTGAAGAGCTAGATAGATAAACGTTATTCGTTCTTTTCAACAACAAACAATTTAAGACATGAATCCTAGTGCGGCTATTCAATGGATGGCCTCCTTGTATGTAGGAGATCTCCACAGGGATACCACTGAGGAAATGCTGCATGAGAAATTCAGCCTTTCTGGCCCGATCGTCTCTACAAGGGTGTGCAGGGACATGCTAACACAACAATCTCTTGGGTATGCCTATGTCAACTTTCAACAGCAAGCTGACGCAGAGCGTGCCCTGGACACCATGAACTTTGATGTCGTCAATGGAAGACCTATGCGCATCATGTGGTCTCAGCGTGACCCTACTCGGAGGAACAGTGGGGTCGGCAACATCTTTGTCAAGGATTTAGTGGAGACGTTCGACAGCAAGCACCTCTACGACACGTTCTCGGAGTTTGGAAGCATCCTTTCCTGCAAGGTAGCGTCTGACGAGAATGCTAATACTAAAGGCTATGGCTTTGTGCAGTATAACACCCAGGAGGCTGCTGAGAGAGCGATTAAGAGACTCAACGGCACGTTATTGAACGGCAGAAAAGTGTTCGTCGGACACTTCCAATCGCGCAAAGAACAAGAGGCTGAACTCGGATCCAGGGCCGGAGAGTTCACCAACGTGTACGTCAAGAACTTCGCAGAGGATATGGACGACCGACGCCTTCAGGAGCGGTTTGAAAGATTTGGACCAGTCCTGAGTGTCCGTGTCATGACCGATGACGCTGGTAAATCCATGGGTTTTGGATTTGTCAACTTCGAAAGGCATGAGGATGCCAAGAGGGCCGTTGATGAGATGAACGGCCAGGAGATAAATGGGAGGCGGGTCTACGTGGGCCGTGCCCAGAAGAGAGGAGAGCGCCAGACTGTGCTGAAGCGCCAGTTTGAGCAGATAAATCAGGGCCACAGGACCAGATACCAGGTGTGTGTGTATATGAACAAACATATACTGTATAAGAAAGCTCATAATCTTGGTAAGCATTGTTGATGTATTTGAGGCATGAAAAACATCTTAGTAAAACACAGTTTCTCTCTACCAGGGTGTCAATCTTTATGTCAAGAACTTGCACGATTGTTTGGACGACAAGCAGCTGCACAAAGAGTTCTCCCACTTTGGAACAATCACCAGCGCAAAGGTGATGACGGAGGGCGGACGCAGCAAGGGATTCGGCTTCGTGTGCTTCTCCTCCCCCGAGGACGCCACCAAGGCCGTGACCGAGATGAACGGCCGCATCGTGGCCACCAAGCCCCTGTACGTGGCCCTGGCCCAGGGCAAGGAGGAGCGCCAGACTGGGCTGAAGCGCCTGTTTGAGCAGATAAATAACAAGCAAATGATAGGCGAGTCTATTTGTTTGTTTCAATGAATCCCCCATTAGGTTAGTATAATTACTGTTACTGATATTTATTCTCCCCCTCCCTCCAGGTGAGCGTCTCTTCTCATCTATCCACAGCATGCACCCCAGCATCGCTCCCAAGGTCACCGGCATGCTGCTGGAGATGGACAACTCTGACCTGCTCCACATGCTGGAGTCTCCACAGTTCCTGCGCTCCAAAGTGGACGAAGCGGTCGCTGCGCTGGAGGCCCACTGGGCTGAGGAGGCTGTACAGAAATCTGGCCACATCCCAGTTTGAGTTTCAAGCGGCTAACGCGTAAAAAGGGGATGCGGACTTTGAAACCTACTTCACCGATAACTATGCAAAACGAATAAATGACTTCATCACAAAATGAAATCGATTGACTCAGCTATGTCTAAAAAAAGGGTAAGCTGTACCTCGATGATGAATGTAAAAGCACTGGTTGGACCAGATAGACCGACAACAAGGCCTCCTAGACCAGCAATGCACATCCCAGCTGGTTATGAAACAGAGGATGTGAAACAACTACTAGATCTTTAAACAGTTGTACTGAAACAGAGGATGTGAAACAACTACTAGATCTTTAAACAGTTGTACTGAAACAGAGGATGTGAAACAACTACTAGATCTTTAAACAGTTGTACTGAAACAGAGGATGTGAAACAACTACTAGATCTTTAAACAGTTGTACTATTACGGCACAGACGTGCTCTATCAGGAAGTGTGTGAAGTCAGTCTATTACATCCCAATGTATACAAGAGTAAAACTCTTTGGCTTTGGTTCCTCAACATTAAGGTCACAGTATAAAGATACCAGATGACATTAATACCTGTCTGTGTTGTGAGGCAGCGCCAGGCCGGCGGTGTAGATGGCGATGGCGGTGAGGACCACGGCCTCTGTCTCAGACACGGGGAAGTGCTCCACCGCCATCTCCTGGGAGCGGATGGGCAGGGTGTAGAGAGCCACGCCGGTCATGTGACTGATCACCACAAGGGTGAGGATAGACAGGACCCCCGGGCTGGAAGCCTGCTGCTGCTGGAGGAGCGAGGGGGGGGGGGGGGGGAGAAGAGTTAAATAGACTAGAAGGGGTAAAAAAACAGACTTAAAATGGTGTACCATTGTGGATGAATTCAGGACATACAATGCATCAGACGGACGGACAGACAGACAGACAGACAGGAGGATGTAACTGACCGGCTCCCCTTCTGCAAGGCCGTCCTGTGTCCCTGGAGGCGGGGCTCCTAGCTGACACCACAGGTCTAAGGCCTGCACTGCTGTCAAGGTCAGTCACAACAGCTAGGTGGGTATAATAATAATAATAATAATAATAATAATAATAATAATAATAATAATAATAATCCTGCTGGAACCATATATACAAAAAAATGTATGGACTCACTGCAATGTAAGTCGCTTTGGATAAAAGTGTCAGCTAAATGGCATATATTATTATTATTATATTATTATTATTATTATTAGGTGGACATTACGCTTACAGCACCATCAACACACACATACATGACTGACTGACTGGTCATGAGTAAGGAGCGGAGACATTCT
>NC_137689.1:61084633-61127133 GCF_963989245.1 Nansenia antarctica
CAAACGAAGTTTGACTTCGGTAATAGGTCCAGTTGTAATATCCTCAAGTTGGGAACAAAAGATGCCTCCTTCTAATCCATTTGTTCAATTTGTTTACAGAAAGAAATCCTCCTAAATCCTCGGTTATACGATTTTCCAATTTTCCCTGCCTTTGTATAAACTTGCTTTATAATTAAATTTGGTGTGGGTGGTCCTAATTCCTTTACTGTTAATTTCTCCTGGTTGCTACGACGGCTGAACGGTGTTTCTTTTAAAGATTCAACCGAGTTGTTCAGAACATTACTAGCCGCGCCATGGTGAAGCAGGTGAACGAACGTGATCTGAAATACGCCGGCCGTATGACATGACGTAAGCACGTACGATTCTTTGTGCATGTCCCAAAACCCCATAGACAAATGACCGAATGGCCTGAAGTTACCAAAATAGATTTTACATGCAAGTCTACGAGAACAGCCTAGTGCAATTTCGAGTAGAGTGAAAGTTGCCCTGAAAGGGGCGGGACTTGAAGCTGATTGGAACATACTCCACAGAACACTAGCTGATTGGACTATGATATACTCCACAGAACACTAGCTGATTGGACTATGATATTCAGAAGCAAGTATAATGCATTTACTTTAAAGAGGCTTTGCTTAGGCTACATTGTTAAACCCCATATGAATCATTGATGTCTGATACAGATCAGATATGCACACAATGTCCATGTCTTGGCAGCTCAACAGCCTCTCAGTGTATTTAATCCACATTGGGATGACGAATAAGAGTATTGTATTTCCAGACTAATAACGCCATCACAAAAATCCATCATCTCTAATAGCGGATCGCCCTTCCAGTTTGGGCACAAGAGGTTTGTGTGCAACCAATAATCCTCAAAATTCCTATAATATTATGATTAAAATACCTTAGCATTTACTGTCAGCTTGGGACCTGGGTCGATAATCAGAGCTCGATGTTTGTTCTTTGTCTAAGCACATTAATGTTAATGTGGAAATACAGTATGTTTAGTGTGTTTACTTTGTGTGACTGACAGACTACAGTAAGTAAAGGAAGTCAGTATGGTTTATTTCCTCTAGTCCACATCACTTCACTTCAGGTACCTGGCGTCATGGTAACCCGACGGGCACTGAAAGCTGTGCTTATTGACCTCAGCGGGACTCTCCATATTGAGGATGCAGCCGTGCCCGGATCCCAAGACGCCTTGAACAGGTGTGTCCACTATCCACTCATCCACCAGAAGACCTGGGCCAAGTGCATGTCAAATACTTAGGAAGTAGCCTATTTGAGGTGTGCTTGATTTAGTTTGGATTTAGTTAACCATTCCATAGGTCCCTTCTACCTAAGTGCAGCTGTCATGCCAGATTATGTCCACCTGCCAAAATGTCTCCGGGGTGATGTAATCATGTCCTTCGAACACCGTAGCTATGGCGACGCTAGCATTCCAGAAAGTAAACTACAGCTTGTTGTGCTCAATACCACAGATTAATGTGTATCTTAAATTGGGAAGACAAATGTAATCTTCTCGCACTTGAATAGCATTAAGGTTGATGCGGGCTGTCTAGTCAGCTATAGCTTTTATGTTGGCATGGCCATTTTATATTAAAACACCTGCTAGCATGTTGATTTCATGTGTAATTCATACGCAATAGTGATCATATTTCAGTTTTATATTAATTTAACATCCAATTTTTCACATTAATTCAACATTTAATATTTCAAATTGGTGCATGTGCTCTGCCATCATATGTTGGCTGCTCTTACAGGAGTGATGTCATATCCCAGAGTCTACCTTTAATATGATGTATTTGACCCAGATATATACGACTCAGGTAGTCCCTGTTACCCCTCTACAAATATCTGCACATTCCTGTAATTTTGCTCAGGTTATATTTTCCAGTGTTGACATTATTGATTTCATCACTGGAAACATGCATCCATTCATGCATGAAATGGATGAGGAATGGTATCAAAAAAATAAAAATAAACACTCCATCCATAAAAATTAGCCTATCCTCCGATTTCTCCCTCCACCAGCTCCACCAATTCTGCCTCTGATCTAAATGACAGGTTACGACAAGCCTCTGTGGCTGTGAAGTTTGTGACCAACACCACCAAGGAGTGCAAGCGTAACTTGTTGGAGCGTCTGCACCGTCTGAACTTCCACATCCAGGAGCACGAGATCTTCACATCCCTCACCGCGGCATGTTGCCTCGTGGAGCAGAGGAAAGTGCGCCCCCTGCTATTACTGGAGGATAGCGCACTTGAGGACTTCTCAGGTAAGGTGAGGTGTGGTATTAAGAAGTAAGGTTTATATGAGGCCATAGGTTGTGCCTAGTTGTATGTTTATGAAGTGGTAACGTTTCAATGTCCACTAGCTTATGTAAGACTGCCCTCATATTCATACATTAGCAGATATGCATCTAATTGAGATCTTCCCACAATCACACCTGATAATATTTAACGGGTTATATGCTTCTTACACTACTAATTTGTGCTGTAGGTATTGAGACATCGGATCCCAATGCTGTTGTGATAGGACTAGCTCCTGACCACTTCAACTATCAGATGCTTAACAAGGCCTTCAGGTAATTAACTTCCTCCATGTACCTCCTTTGAAGGGATAGGTGACCCAAATTACTAAATTGATTGCTCCTTACCTTGAAAGTGTTCTATGGGCAAGGAGCGTCTGTAATCTGCGATTCAGATTTGCTTGAATAGCCACTGCAAGTTACGCAAACAGTTTGATCTTTTCCATCTATCAATTTTGTAATTTGTGTGAACCATCCCCTTAAACTTAATGATTCCATATACTCTGTTGTGAGGATTCTGGTTCTGATTCAGCTTCAGATTGTGTCATCCACATTTCTCCCCATGTCTATTTTTTTACTAGGCTCATCTTAGATGGGGCTCCCCTCTTTGCCATTCACAAGGCTCGCTACTACAAGAGGAAGGATGGCCTGGCCTTGGGCCCAGGTGCGTTTGTGACAGGGCTAGAGTACGCTACAGACACCAAGGCTACGGTGGTGGGGAAGCCTGAGAAGTCCTTCTTCCTGGAGGCTCTGCGAGACCTGGACTGCTCCCCTGAAGAAGCTGTGATGATTGGGGACGTGAGTAGCTAGCTAGATAAAATTGCCATGTGTTACCTGACTGCCCTGTTTTTAAACCCATGTCACCTGCGTGCCACAACACTGTTAGCTGTTTGCACAAGCTTTATTTTACGGAGCTAATGCATGGGTTCAGGTCTCAGGAAAGATTACTCATCATCACACAAGTGTGGCTCACCAAATCACCCCCATTACACACAGAATAATCATTAAATAAATATATATTATAATAGCATGTTTAGTGTCCTTAAAGACTAAGTGATGTGATTTTAAAGTTTGTTGATTGTCAATTTAAAAAAACAGAATTATACTGTCTTTAGCTCACATTAAAAACATGTTTCAGTCTCACACCCTTCATCAGCTTCCTAATCGTTTGAGTGAGTTTTGACACCTGACAGGATGCCAGAGATGATGTAGGTGGGGCTCAGAATGCTGGGATGCTGGGAATCCTAGTCAAAACTGGTAAGAGACAGTCAATGAATGTATAACATTAACAGACAGCATTGGATTTGACAGCATTGGATGATGTCCGGTGTCAATCATTTATCATGTGACAAAACATGAAATTGGATTTTGTCTTCTGTAGGTAAATACAGAGTTGGTGATGAGAGCAAAATCAACCCCCTTCCGTTTGCGACCTGTGACAATTTCCCTCAAGCAGTGGACCACATTCTCCAACACCTCATCTAGCTACACAAACACCAACACCTTACAGGTCGACTAATGCTGGATTTAAGTGCTTCTCAGAAACTGGGCAATTCTTGTTACTTTGAGACCTCAGAATTAACCAATGGCGAGCTCTCCACAAAGTCTTGGTGGTAAGCTTTGAGTTGCCAAGCAGCTAACTGCGTCATATGATATAGCAATCTGCTGCTCCACAGCGCAGTCGATGACATGGAATGAAACTATTCTTGATAGGTACAGGCTACCTGCAATGTACTTGAACACGCCCATCCTGTGGATATGATCATTATGTCATACTGATGCGATAGCCACAGTGTTTAACACTTCTTCTAGAATCATCTGTTTATGGTTGCCAGACTGCAGAATCTAGAATGCACTCCTTAAACATAAAACAGAACAGTTGACCATTAAATGTACAATAACAATTTTAATTTAAGAAAATATGAGTGATTTTTATTCTCTGTAACAGGAGATCAATAAAACTGTAAAAACATTACATTCTTGCAATTCTATTGATTTCCAATAGAGTACCATAACATAACATTTTAAAAGTTAAGCCACCAACAATGACACCAGAGTAGAGTTTGTTATAAATAGAGTTGTGCATCAGTATTTTTGGTAATATATTTACAGTACTCGGTACAGTAGAGACAGACCATGGAGCGTGGTGTGTGTGTATGTGTGTGTGTGTGTGTGTGTGTGGTTCACACAGACTCGTACTCCTTCTCCCAGGCGCTGTATTTGTCCTTCAGGTTTTTGGCCGAGGGTTTGGTGTGAGCAATCACCTCCAGGAAGTCCACCGTCATCACGGTTTCCAGCTCAATGACAGGCATTTCGGACTTTCCTTTGAGGAGGAACAATGTATTGTATTAGTGCTTCTGATTGGTCAGCTGAGTTGAAATTCCATACAGTTATATGACCTGTGCAGAAACAACCCTACTACATGGTACACTTGTGTACTGTAGATCTGAGAGGATTAGATCGGTATCAAGCAAGATGGCACAAATTAAACAATTCCCATTTACAAGTGTCTAGGGAGACATAACTGGACATTGTTTCTGGACAGGGTTATAGTGCATTTACATATTTATATTTTTGTTGTTTAGTCTTATCCAGAGCAACTTCCAATCAGTACATTGGCCTAAAGTAAGTGAAACACCTACGTGTACATTCCAATCATCGCAAGGAAGTCTTTCTTTAAGGAGAAGTGCTAGAAGCAGTCACAGTGCTAGATAACGGGAATATTATTATTTTTATTGTGTTAAGAGTGCTCAGAACAGGTTTAAGGCGATATCAGTGTCTGTCTTACCCTCCTGGTGACTCTCAAGAGCATCAAAGATTTTGCGGACAGGTCTCATAGCAGCCTCCTTACACACTAGCTTGATATCCGATCCAGAGTAACCCTCCATCTCCTGGAACAAGTAACACATTACCATTCTCTAGACTTGGAACATTTCTGGTACAGTCCCATTCTCTTCAATAAAAAGGATGCAGTTTGACGTACTCCCTTGCTCTGCCTACCTGTGCAAGTGTTTCATAGGCTAGCTCTGTGCGTAGCTCCACCCCTCCATTGCAGCTGAGTGGTGGCAACCAATGAGAGATCATGGCTTGTCGTGCAGGGCAGGAAGGAAGGCCCACCAAAATCCTCTTCTCCAACCGCCGCAGCATGGCATGGTCCAGCTCCCTGAGAGAGAGAGAGACTTGACTCTTGTCTGACTTAAATCAATTGTAGATAACAGCTTTCCACGATAACGCAAAAAGGATATGTACCATTCAAATGAAATAATTCTAACTGCATTTCAAATTTAAAATGCTACACAAAGAGAATCAGATTTGTGAATATTCCTGGAAACCTAATTTTGGACACCACTATAGCTCCTCACCATGGTAGGTTGGAAGCAGCCAGGACAAAGACCAGGTCGTCTGATTTGGCCAGCCCGTCCATCTGAACCAGCAGTTCGGTCTTCATCCTACGACTGCCCTCGTGCTCTCTAGACAGACAAATCATGGATATGGGATAGTAAGTAACTATTGAGCTGGGAACAGCTCTGACACCACTGGAGCCATATGGGAGTTTCACTTGAGAAGTGGCATGCCCTCCACATGGGGTCCAGTGGACCAGTCCAAGTTCAATGATATTTAATCCTGGGCTTGGGCAACCAAACGTCTGCATTCAAAAAACAATGACTTACCCAGTGCAATGCCGACCTTGCTGCATATCATACAAAAGGTATTTTTAACCAATATTTCACATTCCTGACACTTTTGTCATTATAACATGGTATGTTAGTGGTGCTGATATACTATCAGATATTTGAAGCTCAAATTTTTCCAAAAATCAAGGCAAAGTTGAAATTATCGTTAAAAAACTGCAGAGTGCACCTTTAAAAACTAATGATGATATACATTTTGATGGTGAATTAGGATAATTGTAGGAGACGTATGAGTTGGCACAGTCATTCTCTCTCACCCTTGGCTAGTGGACCCCCTCTGGCTCATCACTGACTCCAGTTCATCCAGAAAGATAGTGGAAGGGGCGTGGTAGCGAGCAAGCTCAAACAAAACCTGTTGCACGCGCACACACACACACACACACACGTCAACTACCATTGGAAAACTGCAGTCAGAAAACAGACCGGGATCAAATACTTGAACATATAACATGAAAGTACTATACATACAGTAAAGTATATGATTTAGCTTGGAGTTTGCGGTTTTGGAGCACTTAAGTACAAGGGTTTTGGAGCTCTTCAGTTCTATAGTACAGGGCAATATATTGTTCACATACTGTATGTATTTGACCCAGGTCTGACTCATATTCAACTTTAAGACCAACCTCTCCCAAACATGGCTTTGTTTTGAAGATGCCATCGGTAACAGCAGCACTGGGTTCAAATAGTATTTGAAATAATTTCAAGTACTTTGCTGTGCTTGATTGAGTTTGCTTGGCACAATAGGACCAATGGAATAGTCCCAAAAGTGCAAACCCCACCTATATGGCTCATTTTGGCCCAGGGTAACAGTAAGGGTAGGTTATGGGGTTGATAAAATGGCAGACATCAAAGGAATTGAAGACCACCCACCCTGACCAGCTTCTCTGAGTCTCCCCTCCACTTGCTGACAATGCTGGACGCTGAGATGTTGAAAAAGGTGGTGTTGCACTCGGTAGCTACAGCCTTTGCCAACAATGTCTTACCTGTGCCTGGGTGAGGGATGAGTTCATGAATAAAAGAGAAAGAGATACAGGGAGAGGTAAGACAGACATAAGTCATGGCAGGTTAATAGAGATAGGGCTGGGCATGCCTGACAGACAAGCTGAAGAAATCGCACCTTTGCCATTTGACAATGCTCGTCTCATCCCTGTGTGACAGGCAATTGATCATATCGGAACCTAGAGTCATTGACTGGGTAAATCAAAGAACATCTCACTGTCCATTTCCGTATCATTCCCAACAAAGGATAAGGTGTGAGACACATTACAATCGCGAAGGAATTAAGAAATGGCAAGGGTGTGATTTCTTCAGGATGTCCGCCTGGCATGCTCATTCAACTGTAAATAGATATGAACAGAGTGAGTGATACACAAACCAGATCTGGGTGATGAGGAAAGATGAAAACGTTAAGCAAAATGTGCAAACGAGGAAGAAATACCATCACAGGTGAGGTGGTCTTACCTGGTGGTCCGTACAACAACAGACCTTTCCATGGTGACAGAATGCCTGTGAACAGCTGTGGATACTAAGGAATGAATGAGGATGAATGTTATCCAACCATATGAAATTAGTCTCAATCAACCAGTCACAATGATATGTGAGCAACAAACAAGCAACAAACAATATAATCAATATAGACAATAACCCGACTATAGACCCTCAAAAAGCAAGCCAGGGAAAAACTTCCCAAAAGGAAGAAAGCACCCAACCTTTCCGTTCTGTCCCTAACATACCACTGAAGAAATTAATAAGAAAACTGACCCATGATTATGGCGGGCAACTTCACCCCATTCCAAATATACAGTACACTATCTGAGAGGATTAGATAGGTATCACAAGCAAGATGGCAAAAATTAAACCTATGAGTGTGTATGACTAAAATAGTGTTAACTCTGGAGCAGGGCAGCAAAGGCCTAGACACACTAACAGCCACGGGGGGAAGGGGATCACAATCTAAGACAGGGCTTGAGGTTTGTGGAGAGGAACATGACTATGGCAGATCTTGAAGGGTGGCACCACAGATATCAGAATAATTTCCTTCCGCGTTCTTATTATGTTCTTTGGGTGGTATTACTGTACATCAACCCACCTGCTCCATGCACACAACTAGAATATAGGAAGGACAAATAATACCTAATCATTCTCTGACCTAATCTTCGGGGAACGGGACACATTTGTTGTCATCACCATGCGAGGGCTGGTGATGATGATGAAGGAGGGGCTGCGTTACGGACAGATTGGGTGGTATTCAAGTATGGATTTAATGTCACCTTAAGGAATAACATGACCCTGTTTCCTGTAGGCCTTTAGTGGAGACTTATTCAGAATCGAAACGGGGCGGCCATGGCGGAAAATACCACAGTGCTTAGCAGGGGGATACCTTAATGGGGTAGACGACAGCCTCTTTGACTAATCGCTTGGCCGCCTGCAGGCCTATAATGTCGTCCCAGCGCACGTTGGGATTGTGTAAATAGATATCCTTTAAGACAAAGACAAGATAGAAGAGGGATGGAGCTTAGATCTTCAATTATACAAAGCAGGCCACACGCACACGCACACACACACACACTCACAGGCACACGCGTACACAAACACACAGACACAGACACAGACACAGACACAGACACACACACACACACACACACACACACACAGCATTTGATACAATGGTGGCATAGCACTCATAGAATGAAGGAAGCTCTTCACTGCTCTCTAGTGTCACATTTGAATATTACAGACAAAAAAGTAGCCTACAGCACATCCTCTGCTGTTTAGTCATCTTATATTGCCCATGTTGTTTCTCTTATGACATCATATTTAGTATGTTTTTTCCAAGGCAATCGGTTCTTATGAAGGGGATGTGTGTATCATTCTTATCTTACCCTGCTTATAACTGAAGCCAGCTCTCGCATTTCAGCATTCATCCCACTGAAGGCACTCAGGGGTTTTAGAAGGCGCTCCTGCCACAAAGGAGATGAGGGAGAAACAAACACTCTAGGATGAAGTTGCCAATAGGTTCTGATCTTGGAAAAGCTTACCCTCACCAATCCCAAACAGTAACTATCAGAGGCAAAAATAAAAAAACGGATCCAACATCAGTAGCACCTGGGGGCAACTTCATCCTGAACAAAATGATATTATGCTTTCAGAAAGGTTTCAGAGCATTGGATTGAGTGTAGTAGTAAAGTGTAATAAAGTCTTCAGAGCTTGACACTGCCCTCAATGGGCAACAGTACATCACAGTGCAGAGAAGTTGAATCTAATCTAATCTAATAAAAGGCATTGTCAAGCGTGTTGGCAATTTCAGCATGTAAAAGTTGCCTGTAGAATGTTCAAATCATAACTCCAAGATTGGCAATTAACCAGTCTTACATCACCTTGCTTGCGCTGCACTAAGAGGGGTGGTGTTATTTGAGGTGTGTCCTTAAAAACATGCGCCAAAGTGCCAGTTTCAGGCAGCACAGGGGGGGACATTTATGATCCAACAAAACCTCATCTTATTGCAAACGCAGCTGTTTATGAGAACAATTTTGACAGTGGTGGTGCATAACATGATGCTGTTCATTTGAAAATTAGTCCTGTAGTCTAATAGGATGTTAAATGTCTAGTCTATATTTATTAATGCTCTAGGCAACAAATGTATAAGTTATGCGAAAGTTTCCCAAATTCTCAACATTATCGGCTCAATCAGGATGTTATTGCAATTATATGACACAGTATTTGATAAACTATCAGACAATTCAATATATAGTATGTGTAGCCTAAGGTCTCTAGACCATTGGTGTCCTCCCGCTGTTAATCCGAGATAAGGTAAATACACCATAAGGTAAATAAGCCATTGAACATGGTAAATACAAACTTGAGCTTGCTACATATTTGGCTATGGATTGCATTTATGCATTTTGATTGGTCAATGAGTGATCAAGATATCAACACACATTTAATTCATTTATTCATCAAGTCAGCCTTTTTACGGTACCGTTGGCATATGCCCCAGTAGAGGTGCTGCCTTCAATTAAATGACTATACGATCTCAACATTTCTAGTTAAAAATAGGACAATTCAGTCGACATGTCCTTCATCAATCTGATGAAGGTCATGTCGACCGAAACCACTGTACATAGTTACCATGGGGTCTGGGTGGCAGGAGAGACTGTGAGACGTCACGTCACTGGCAGCTCCTCTAATGGCGTCCTGGATTAGATCTCGGTAGTCTAAAATCTGACCCTAAGAGGGGCAATAATACAAGATACTCTAATGTTTGGGCAGTCTGAAACAACAGTGGTTGGGATAAATTCATACTCAAATCATATCTTAAATAGTTGGCCTAGTCTATGTCTTGTGTACAGATATGTGTATGTGGACAAAAGAAATCCTTGTTTACAAAGACTGTGTAGGCCATCCTCTTTTTCTGCATTCACCAATTCCAAAATGCAGTAGAGGGACAATACCAAGTCCCACAAAACAATCTGAAAACTCCCCGTCGTCCCAATAGTCTGATCTCTATTCCTCATATCCTCCTTCCTCGCTTCCTTTTCAAAACGCATATGAAGAGAATATCTAAGGGGAGAAACCTTAGAACTTCCTCCACCTCTGCTGGCCAACTGGCAGTCACACTGGCAGTCTTCACTACACTGGCTCACCACTGGTGGAATGAGCTTCCCACGGCTGTCAGAACGGCAGAGTCACTCCCCATCTTCCGTCAGAGATTGAAGACCCATCTCTTCAGGCTACACCTTAACTGCTCCTCCTGAGACATTTACTACCCCCTATACTGTGTCTCCTAAGATTTCTACTACCCCCTTGTACTGTTTCTCCACTGTCTACAAAACATTTTTTATATTTTTAAATAAATAATAATAATAATAATAATTTTTAAAAAGCATTCTTCTTCTAACACGATGACTGCCAATGGCCGCTGGCCTGAACTAGATTACTTTTCCTGCTATGACTGGTGGATTAATGATTCACTTACTTAGTCAAACGTATTGATTGTAAATCGCTTTGGAATAAGGTGTCTGCTAAATGCCCAAAATGTAAAATGTAAATGTAAACTTCTCATCCACTGCATTCTGAGACGGAAGCGAGAGGAATAGAGGACAGACTATTGGGACACATACAATGTCTCTCAAACTAACCTTCTTCCTCTGCGCTCCCTCTCCTGCTCCATTGCGGACGATGGAGGACACGTTCAGGCCAAACTCTGGGGGGGAGGCTCTACCGTTCTCCTGCAGCATTGAAGAATACGTTCACTTTCAATCTTATGAGGACAGTCCAGGACAAAGAAAATGTACATTTGTAGGCATATTCTGTTTAGATACATATGATATTTTTGTAAATGACAACATACACCTACAGCCTTGCTGGCATTCTTGGCTGCGACCTTGGGCTCCACCTTTTTGACCCCACCCCTGGACATCGGTCTGTGACTAGAGTTTATTCTGGGCAACGGCTGGATTACAGAACAAGGGGTCCTGAGGGACACACAGACAAGAGAGGTTACATAACAACCATTTATGATATTGTGGTTTCATGTCAAATGGACCAAAGTCTCTCAGACTATTTGATGTAATCCACATGCAAAACACTACTGTATATCCACCGTTTTCGAAAATGTACTTTCCTTCCTTTAAAATGATTGCTGTCATGGCAAGTTATTTTCATACAAAATGAATAAATGTTTCATGACAAACATGTTTTCAAATAGATATATAGCATTTTGGTATGATACCCTTCACATACTGTAGTGTAAATGAATGAAAACATATAAACATTCTCACATTTTTTTGCCGCTTCTCGCAAGTCTACTTTCCACTAGAGAGAAGAATTGAGAGAATTAAAACAATACATATGTCTAGAAACACAAGACAAAACATTTTAGGCAGTGCATTACAAAACCTCCCCACTTATTCAATGGTAGGCGAAACACTTAGCCAACACCATCTGGAGTAATACATTAGAGTGAATAAATTGAGTAAACAAAGAGATATCAGTGAAGTAGCTCTGTCCTTCCGACCTGGTTCTGCTAGTTTCTTTGTTAGCTTGGGATACTTCTGAAATTTGATGTAGTAGTAGCTTTCATACTCCATCAATACTGTGTCAAGGTCGATATTGTCGCAGACTTCAAAGCGGCACAGTCCTACATTGGTCTCTTGCTCCAAGGCGTTGGCAGCGTCCATGTACCTAACAACATAGGTTCCCATACCATCATGTATCCAGTAGGCCTATTCAAAAGCAAACATATTTTAAGCTACCTTTCCTAGTCTATTAGGCTTGACAAAGGTGCAAATCAAACTTACCCTTCTTCCATTAAATGATGAAAGATCAATATGAGTAAATTTCTTCTTCTGGCCTCTATTCTCATCATATCCTAATATGGAACAAGAGTTTTATTAAATTAAAATTAAAATGCATTTCCTCAAATGACAATATCAGAGGTCTGCAACATTTTCCAGCAGATGGCGCCATATATTATACATGTCAGACCGATTGCCTAGGCAACGGAAGATGCAGACTGACTTTGTACACCAAGCTAGCTAACTTAATACCCCAGCCAGGCTAAAGGGAAATCATACAACTTCTCAATGACATGTTTGATACTGTGTGTTTGCTGCTGTTGAAAGGTCCAGATGTTCCATCATCCGCTGACTAGTTAACTAGTAATACTAGTAGTATGGCCTTAACTACCCTAAATGACCCATGATTTAACAAAAGACATGCAAACAGCCCTATAGGTATTTCTTAGGACATTGAGCATAGTGCATATGATACTCACCGCCTCTCTTGCTTGATTTGCGGTTTTGATAGATTGATACGAAAGCTCCATTATATAATGAAACTACGCAACTTGTCGCCTCTCTCACTTGCTAATACTAGTGCTAGTAGTAACTTGTAACGTTAGCTAGCCGTGGGTGGTTAGTAGTTTACGAGTTAGTCAAAGACACAGAACCAGATTACTCATCAAACCGCATGCAAACAAATCGTTTGCTAGCGTGGTAAATGTGCAGGAGAGTGCATACAGCCCTATCAATAGCTGTTGACTTGAGAGGAATGCGTGAGAGCGAACGCAGTGAAGTGATGTCCGGTCCGGAGGGAGGCCGATAGAAGGATGTTCACGCGCTTGTTGAGACACGCTTCATTTTCATTGGATGAGAATGAGAATGCAAACTGAACAGGGGTCCATAACCTAATGGTTTTTGCAACGTATTATTTCTCATCTGAAAGCTTGCCTTTAGTGAAGTCAGAAAAAAATATCTCCAAGATGTCTGTGTAAGATGTAAACATAATGAATGAATATCAAACAACCACATTTGGACAGACCAAGGCAAAGCTTTCATAGTGCATTTGATGGAGCTCAGCTAACTGTTATCATTTGCATATTAAACTAGTCAGTAATAGTTTATAATGTGGTGTAGTATTAAATTAAACTATATTACCATATGTATGTATTATCTAATGACCTCTATTACAATTAAGTTACTTGAAGTAACATCGTCTGTGATGGTTCGTCTGTACATGTACAGACATAGACAATACACTTGAACTTGGTTGTTTATCTGGCCTTTGTTTTGTTTGTTTTTAGTTGCTGAAATTAAGAATTTCTACACCGAAATGTGATAAATGGTGTGTATCACAACCTCACAATCACCTTATATACCTTATATGGCAGAGTTGAGTGGCCCTCATTGGCTGCACGTCGTCTCTCATACTGGCACACCTTTATATATAAAGCCATTTTAGGCGTAGGCCTACTCCCCCAATATTTATGTGGTTATATTTCAAGAATCCAGAGTACTTACTCCTTACGTTCAGTTCGCTCTGAATTTGGCAAGCACTCTTTCATGCACTTTTCACCTGCTGCCTGGAATTCACTATAGAGCACTCTGAACCTGAAGGAACTAATTTCTCTTGGAACATTTAAAAACCTCAGACACAGAGTTGAACATTTCCTTTAATGGATGCTATGTTCCCTGTGCCAAAGAATGCTGTGATTATGAAGAAAACCTGACAGGAAATAAAAGTACCAATAGTCATGGTCATTATTATCCCCCTCAAACAGATCAGGCATCTCAGTCCAGTTATGGTGCAGTAACATTCTTCTACCACTGAGTGGCGCTGTCACCCTCCAATGATAACAAATCTCTCAGCGCACCACGCAATAATGTATCAGAAGTTCTGATTCAGAAATTATCACTACGGAATCATGTAGTCATGACACAATGTTTTAACATTCCGCACTTGTTATCACTACGGAATCATGTAGTCATGACACAATGTTTTAACATTCCGCACTTGGTCAAGTTAACGCACAGAAGTTTTGACCTGCTCGACTCTCGACTCTCTAGCGAAATCCGTTTGTCACTGCGTTTTATTAGTATTCACAAGTATTCACGATCAATAACCATTATTGATTGTTCTTCATTAGGTATTTATTCCTCCAATGTATCAGAAATTACATGTTCAATATAATATTTTTTATATGTGTCTATATTTTATAGTTACTTGCTGTTTTAACTCATTGGTTTTTCATGTTTCTCCCTTATGTTACCATGACCACAGTTAATATGGAGGGTGGTTATGATGATTATAAAGCCCTACTCCACGGGGAGGTAAGTTGAAACAATAGTCAGGCACAAATGCACAGGAGATAAACTGTTAAAACTTTAATGTGTGTCTCCCTCTTTTGCAGAAAAAGCTCATGAAGGCGTTCATGTTGCTGAAACATCCGGTGGAGGTCCCCTCCTATATAACAGCTAAGGACATGAGGAACTGGCTGTATACGGACAGGCCCTTCCTGCTGGATGAGTGAGTGATTTCTTTTTTTGTGATCAATTTTGTATTATTATTTCAGGGAATAATACAAGGGAGTGGTAACAAAAACTTAAACACAGGAGAGAAATACAATGACAAAATTCAAGTACAAATACAAAATTCCCAGAAACCTGCTGGCTATGTCTATGAAGTCTAAGATCCACCTCTGCATAGTCAAAGATGAGTGAGAGATTTTATCAAACTGTATAGATAGGTTGATATATTCTATGGATAGCAGTCTGATACATTATCAAACTGTATAGATAGGTTATTCTATGGATAGTAGTCTGATACATTATTTTATTCACATGAAGGTATGAGTACATGGCTGAGAAAGAGCCCAACTTACAGCTCCATCTCCTTGAACTTGTAAGTAGCCTACTAGGACAACACATGAACATGTTTACTGACATACCCAGCAATAACAGACAGTCAATTCATTTTATTAACATATTAGTGCCCTGACTCTCCTGTAAGAAATAATGTGTAATGTTGTGCACAGCTCTGGAGAGCCGAGAGGCTCCTCGGAATGGAGAAGATGGAGGAGGAAGTCCGCAGGGAGATCGAGGATGAGCACCGCCTCTCACTGCTGATGGGCAGAACGGTATGGCAACACAACACACTGCTATTTCCTGGAGACAAACCTCAAAGTGCTCGCTTGAGTCAACTCTCTGTCTGTCACATGAAGGTAACCATGGAGGGGATGGACCTGTTCCTGTGCAAGACCCGATCAGCTGCGGAGGAGGCGGTCAAGAAGATCCTCCTTCCTGTCCTCGCCTCACTCCTGAAGGAAGTCACTCACTCCAGGGTATTTCAAATGGTTGGAGATCTCTCCCCAGAGATCGTAGAGATGACCTATGAAAATTTCCTGGGTAGGTAATACAGAAGCATCATGCCTACTGTAAATGGACTGCACTTATAGAGTGGCATATTCCAAAACGCTTTACAATGGCCTCTCATCACTGTACATACTTTGTGTTTTGTCCCCCGCCCCCACCTGTGGTGTATGTCCCCACCTGTCCTACCCGCTGTACATACCTAATGTTTTGTTGTATTGTTCTTCCCATGATGGATGTATATTTATCTTGTAGATAGTAGTAGTTATTTGTCTGTATTATCTTGTAGATAGTACTATTTGTTTTTTTTGTCTGTCTTACATGTAACGATGAATTGAGAATCAAGGACCCCAATTGAAATAAGCCAGTGGCTTTCTTGGGTTTTTATCCTGTTAGTTGACCTTGTATGTAATATGTACTTTCATGTACCTACTTCTGCAAATCTTCTAATAAAGTTTTCAATCAATCAATCAATCATTCACCCATTCACACACCAATTCACTTAAGAATGGCATCACAGAACAAGGCATCACATTACTGCAGTTAGGATTTTAGATAACAACATACATGCATATATTATATTATTAAATATTATTTATTATAGATATTTTATTTTTATTTTATAGAAGTGTCCTAACCCTAACCCTAACCCTAACCCTGAATCCTTAACAGAGAACAGGTCAGAGGCCAAACTGAAGACCTCCACCATGGAGAAGACATGGGAGGCTGCTGCTGCCAGGGACATCAGTGGGCTGATGGAGAATGCAACTGCCTCTTTTCTCTCCCAGTCTGGGAGAAATTATGTTCTCTCTGCCATCACCAAGGCCATGGCCCACGATATGATCCGTGCCATCGCCCGAAAGCTCACAGCAGGAGCTGAAACCTTCCGCCTGTGGAGCTTTGCTGAGCAGTCGTCCGAAGCCAGGCTCATCGCCATGGACGCGGTGCAGGACATGGACATGAGGGTGAAGAGGGTGGGCTCTCGTCTGCCGCAGATCCCCAGGCAGATCATAGTCCTGGATGCCACACTCAGGCAGCTCTTTAATGAAGTACTCCTGCTGCTCAACCAGGAGGCCTTTGTTGGCCGGGGCAGCGAGTCAGAGGCCAGTGTTCTGACCAATGACGTGAAGGCGATGGCAACCTTCTTGCCATGGGTCCAGGTGACAGAGGTGGAGGAACTGGCGAATGTCCTCCTCCGAGACGATGACAAATCGGAAGTCATCAGGAATGTCATTTCCAAGCTGAAGAAGCTGGCCTACAGCAAGGAAGCGCTGAAGAGAGCAGTAGGTGACGGCAGTGCCTACAGGAACATCGCCTTTCTGGTGGGCATCGCCGTAGGGAAGTGCGTCCCAGACCAGTACGCATCCAGCCTAGAAGAGCACCGGGTGAGTTGTTTGGCGATGGAGGATGTCAACATCTTCTTCGAGTTCATCGGAGACGACGGCACCACCACAGCTCTCCTGGCAGAGGAAAAGAGGCTGCAGAAACAGGCGGTGCAGAAGGAGGTGCTGCGGAAGGAGGTGCTGCAGAAGGAGGCAGTGCAGAAGGAGGCAATGCAGAAGGAGGTGCTGCAAAAGGAGGCAGTGCAGAAGGAGGTGCTGCAGAAGGAGGAGGTGCTGCAGAAGGAGGCAGTGCAGAAGGAGGTGCTGCAGAAGGAGGCAGTGCAGAAGGAGGCAGTGCAGAAGGAGGTGCTGCAGAAGGAGGAGGTGCTGCAGAAGGAGGCAGTGCAGAAGGAGGTGCTGCAGAAGGAGGCAGTGCAGAAGGAGGAGGTGCAGAAGGAGGTGCTGCAGAAGGAGGCAGTGCAGAAGGAGGAGGTGCTGCAGAAGGAGGTGCTGCAGAAGGAGGTGCTGCAAAAGGAGGCAGTGCAGGAGGTGCAGCAGAAGGAGGCAGTGCAGAAGGAGGTCACTCCCGGGGACAACCAGGCCCAGAGCGCAGCCCCCCTGGAGGTCCAGGCTGGACCATCGGTGGCTAGCGAGGCCACACCGCAGGTAAGTTTCCTTGCTCTACTGGGTTTAAATAAGCAGGAATAATTGACATTAAATTGCTTGCGCACCGGGAGAATTCCATGTGGCCTGTGGGCTGAGTGGGCAAGTGAGCCTATTCTTGAGAGGGAACCTTGTGAGGGACAGCAATCTCTTTGCGAGGGAAAGCAGTACAATACCTTTTAGTTATCTAACACAATCATTTCCTGACTTTTCCCTATCTGTCATTGTGTCTGTTTAGATTAGATTAGATTCAACGTCATTGTCATCGCAGAGTACAATACAATGAAATGCAGTTTAGCATCCAACTAACCAGAAGTGCAAATAGTGATATAATGGCATGATACAAATAGAACAAGAGGTAATGATAGGTAACTATGTAATATACAGTATGTGCAGAGGTAGTATTGTAAACATCAGTATAGTTTAGAGGTATATACTACAGTTATGGGCAATATGCAGTTATGGGCTATGTACAGTGAGGTAGTTTATGTACAGCAGGGGTATTCAATTACAAATTCGGTTGGGCCAGATTTGAAAACCAAGAAATTTAGCTGGGCCAGACATTTTCAGCGGCCAGTAGCCTAGGCACCAGGTAATGACACATTTCAAACCAACACAAATGAATGTAGGCCTAATGACATACAAGCAGTTTATTTATAGTTTTCCTTTTAAATTAGGTAACATCTGACACAGGCACGTCAAAAAGACTTGACTGAACACAATAAAAGAGCTGTAATTGAACAGAACCTAATAGCAATACTTTTTTCACTTTTTAGGTAAAACAACAAAATGTTGGTCTCAACTGACCCATGCACATCTTAAAGTGCATAAAAAAGTGTACAGTAGTATACCAATAAAAAAAAAGTCCTTTTGTAAAATAAAAATGTTGGTCATAGCTGACCCAGGCACAAAGTGCTTTTAACTGAATGAAGATACACCTTGAGTGCACAATTAAACAAGTTACAGTTACAGTTAAACAATAAAATTGAATCTAATCTAATCTAATCTTACCCTGCTGACTTTCTTAGTGTGAGAAGTGACATGTTTATTCTGAACAAGAGCAGTGACATTTGGCTCATAAGATGTCAATGCAATCCGAAGGCATTGGTGAAGAGTACTGTCAGTCAGGGAACAACGTGAGCTGCTTTTTATTTGATTTGAGATTGTTTATTAAGGTAAGCCCCTTGAGAAGAATCTTCTCATTTTCGAGGGGGTCCTCACATATAACAATACAAACATAATAGTAACGCATAACAAATAACAATACAAAGCACCTACACACACTCACACACACAGCCCGTCATCACTCCACAACCCACCACCAGTGGCGTAGCGGACGGGCCCGCAAGCGACGCACCGCGGGGGGGCCCCAGCCACTAGGGGGCCCCCTAACATCGGATCCCACATTTTTTTTTTTTTTTTTTTTATAAAACAAAGAAAAGAAGTGGCCCTTCATTGTGTCAACCTTAATTTTAATATATAGGCCTATATTAAAAAATATAAACATAGTTAGCCGTATCCAATAGCAACATGACTTTGACGTCACACGAAAATGAGCAAGCGAAAATACCTCAGCGGCGCGCAAAAACAGGAACTTTCCTATAAAAAGGAACAAAATTCAGCGAAACTTCGAAAAATGTCATATTTTCTTTTACCCAATGCAGCTTCTGGCCCTTGCACACCAATGCGTTTTTTACATCCGTTAAAAAAATAAATTAGAACTCATGTTGTGTCAATCACGCTTGCACACCGAATCAGTAATATTCGTCCATCCCCCCCCCAAAAATCGGAACAGGTTCGATTATCTGCGTTTTTCGCGTCCGTCAAAAGCCTTTTGAGAGTTGTTATTGACCACTCTGCCATGGTAGAGGGACACATCGTCAAATTAGAACTGCAGGACAGTTGGATTAATGCTTACGGAAGTACATGTCTCAAGTATTATCTCGGCGGTTAGTCGAGTGAAAGAAAACAACATACAGATGATAATTCACACAATATAATACCACGAAAGCGTACAGCACTAAACAATAACATTTATTTGGGCAGCATCACGAAACAATAACATTCATTTGGGCAGCATCCTACTCAAACTCAGGCAGAAGGGCAGGGTCCGGGCAGGTGCACACAGTCACAGACTGCCAGTGCATCATACAGGTACATCATTCAGCTGGTTATAGCGGTTTCTTTTTCTATTCTACTATTCTATTCTACTTCTGCTGTCTGCGTCTCCCTGGGTATTCCAGATGGCAAACAGTAAAGAAATGCCACAATATACCAGGACTTAAGAAACGAGATGTCCAACAAAGGATTTGACTAACCCTGGCCTATTTTGCGCAACAAGTAGACTCTGATGCAGCGGAGACAGGGTTGCCAGATTGGCTGGTTTTTGGTGGATTTAGCAGTTTTTAGATTGGTTAGGTTGGAAATTCTCAATCCCATCTGGCAACCCTTAGCGGAGAGTCTACAGCTTGTATGTTTACAGATATCGCGCTGCTGTGCACACCACACTTTGTTAAAAGAAATAAAGCTTGTACTTTTCTACTGATAATACATTCTACTGATGTAGTCATTTGGTTTTAGTTATAGGCTATTGCTCTCACTTGTTTGTACCTTTTGCTAAGTCAAGCATTTAGAATGTAGAGTGCATATTGCGAAATTTCGCAACGTCAATAACCCATCGGACTCTAAAAAACGCACGTTTTTTTTTTTTTTTTTTTTAAACCTCCGTTGCGAAAGGGCCCCCGCCGCCACCTTGCGGGGGGGCCCCGGGATTTTGCGCTACGCCACTGCCCACCACTACAACCCAACCGCAATATATAGATGCAACAGTCAGATACATACATAATATAATTATCAGAAGACATCAGAAAGTAGTCGAATTGAGCAACAACAGAGAGCACATTAAAGGAAAATACAAATACAAACAACCTTGTGTTCATGTGTGAAAAGCTTGCTTCACAGGTGTATGTTGATCCAAACATACTGAGCACATGGATTGCTACTTTCTTAACGTTAGGGAACTGGTGCACTACAAAACTTCGCAGGTCCATTAGTGCGAAGCTCCTGTGCCATGGTTACGGATGACTGCATGTCAACAAGTTCGAGTATGGAAGACACCACTCCTTTTCCTCTGGTGGATAAGTCCCCTTCTATTGCAGCAGTGAACGGGTCTCTGGCAAAGCCCATCACCTCTGCGGGCAGAGCAAGTCCATCCAGTCGACCAGCAAAGTTCTCTTTCAACCTCGCAATGAAAACAGTCATCACATCTGTGATTTGTGCCAGGGATGAGACGCATTTGCGGAGCGTCGGAAAATGCAGCATTCTTCCGGTGCAGAAGTCGGCCGCGAAAAGGTCCTGTTTGACTTGGAACGCGCCTGTTCCACAAGATCAATCACAGTTTTGTCTCTGCCTTGTAGCCCCACATTTAGGTCATTCATGAATATGTCGCTCAGAAAGCAGACATCAGCCATGAAGTTGTCGTCCAGTATGCGATTCAAGTGTGTTTCTGCCTTCGTTTGCTTGCTGCTGCTGCTGCGGAGGAAAGTTGTAATCTCCTCTCTGAGATCACAGAAACGCTCCAGTGCCTTGCCTTTGGACAGCCACCTGACGTCGTTATGCAAAAGCAGCTTGTGGTGCTCAGCAGACATTTCTGACAGCAGCTTGCGGAATAAGCGATGTTGGAGGCTCGAAGTGGAGCGAATAAAATTTATTGTAGCCATTATCCATTGTTGTTTTAAGCTCCCCGCTTAGTTTGTTTAGAGTGTTATATTCACGTTCTGTAGGCTACTATTGTAGACATTTCTGCATGAATTTCTGAAATACGTTTTTCTCTGCTTTTATGGCTGGGCCAATCGGGGGTCGCCTCTGGGCCGCATGCGGCCCCCGGGCCGCTAATTGAATAGGCCTGATGTACAGTATCGAATGTGCAGAAGTATAAAAGAAGCTATGTCAGGAGACATGCGCAATGTGCAATATACAGTATGTGCAAAGGTAGTAATGTAAACATCAGTAGTGCAAAGGTTATAGAGCGATCACATTAGGGATGAGTAGCCAACAAGTATTGTCATTGTCATCATAGTGTAGGAATTATCCATTGTCATATCCATAGTATCCCAAGGTGGGGGGGATACTGAGAGTCATAGTCAAGTGTGTGTGTGTTGGAGGGGGTGGGCAGTTCAGTGTCTGGAGGGGGGGATTGTTTATCAGAGTGATAGCTCTGTTATCTCCATCGGGGAGTTTCAAAGGACTATGGTACTGTATTTGATAACTGCCCACTTACCCCATTTAGGATGGCTAAAAATAGCCAATGCACTAAGATGAGGGGAGACAACTGAATGGTTTTATTCTCAGAAAAGACAAGGGATCCCTCTTGCCAAATACATTCATAGAGACATTCTAGAGATTGCACCTTTCGTGTATTCACTGTATGTCTTATATTATATTAACATATATATATTATATATTCACTGCCAGGACACTAAGGGACCAGCACAAGCTGGCTGAACCAAACACCAAGACCAGCAGGCTGAAAAACTCAACCCTGCATACTGCAGTTAGGCTGTACAATGACAGTATCTAGACCCACAAAAAACACAGCATGGCTACCATGACTGCTACCTGCCCTTGATTTGCCGCCTTGAAATATTTTGAACCTTAAAATTGTTGTGTACGCTGCTAATATTTTTTGTCATGTATAAATTATCTCTTGTCATGTAAGTTCTGCAGTTTTTCAGTGGGGCCTTGGCTCCACTGCAAGCATGAATTAATCAAATCAAATCAAATCAAATCAAATGTCCACAGGAGTGTAAAGAGGCCCAGATGTTGGAGGCAGCAGCGCCAGCTTTCGCAACCTACACCCCAGTCCCACAGAGCACAGACGGACAGGCCTGCCACATGAGAGCGATGGTCAAAGTGGCGAACGAAAGAAAGGCAGAGAAAGAGGTTTGGAAGAGGGAGATGGAGGAGAAAGAGAAAGAGCGGGAGCAAGCAGAGGCCAGGCACACGAGAGAGATGGCCAGAGTCGAAAAAGAAAGAAAAGAAGAGCAAGAGCAACATGATTCTATTGGCTTCTCAAATTACCTCAAAGTAATTTATATTTTATCTACACAAATGATAAGATTATTTTATGAACATATAAAATCAGTGCCCTTTGCAGTGACGAGATGATGCATTAAAGTTAAGTGTATTACAAATTAGCCACGATCACAATAACATTAATATTGTCCTGTGTAAGACACTACAGGAAATAATGTGTTGCTGTTCCTACTCTTAGACTGCTCTCCTCTGTTTGTTTACAGCCCTCAGAGCTCATGGCTATTCATTCCAGTGGTGAGTTACTTTTACTGTTAATTGTCTAGAATCGCAACGAGTTAACATCATAAAACAAACACCCTCACACCAATCATTGTGTCTAAAGTAACAGTTGCATTAATCATTTAATAAATGGAAGACACTCAAGTATCTTGTCCTTTCTTCGCAGAGGATAAAGCCACCAAACTGAAGACGAAGAAGAAGAAGGGAGGAGTTCGGAGGTTCTTCAGCCGTGTTTTCAAAATGATGAAGTGCTCCTCTTGCATACAACAAGAAGACCACTGAGACAGCCCCCCAACACACACACACACACACACACACACACACACACACACACCCACACCCACACCCACACCCACACCCACACACACACACACACACACACACACACACACACACACACACACACACACATAAATGTCTTTAGTGAATTAAAGAATGCTTAAAAAACTAAATTGTAGAGACACAAAATGGACATTGGACAACAAAAGGTCATGAAAAAGTTACTCCAGGATGTGTCATAATTTATATAGCTAATAGGAAAGAGACGAGAGAAGGTAGACATTAACTTGTTGTCTTGTTTTGTCATTATTTTTGTTTTAAAGGAAAATAAAGAAACATTTGAGCACAAAAAAAAACTATGGTTGTGACTTTGAGATGATCAGAGACAGAACAACTCTACAGTATACACATTTTAATAAAGAAATACTGAATACATCTGTTGAGTATAAAACTATCCACACCACAAATGTATCATTAGTAGAAGTACAAACCATTTTACTACAAAGCAGAAGAAATACATCCCTTATCCAGCAGTATAAAATGCTAACATATTACAGTTAGTAGGTTTTTTTTGTTGGTCCTAAACATTTAAATTAATTAACAACTTACATATATATTTGTCAAATAATGAAAATACAACTGACATGTAATACATACATCGTCAAACATTCAAGTATACTCCGCCCTTTGTCTAACCTATGCTACAAAAATACAGTTTTAATGTAGACAACTACAGTGATGCATTTTGAGTGCACACACACACACACACAGTAAAAAGCATTCTTGCAGTTTTCTCTCTCTCTCTCTCTCTCTCTCACACACACACACACACACACACACACACACACACACACACACACACACGCACACTATTTAGGGAAAGTGCATCTTGCGTCTCCTCCACAGGTTGACTTTCCTGGAGGTGAGGATGTGGGTCATCACACTCAGCAACATCAGGAAGATGGTCATGGACAGGGCCGCTTGGGAGATATGCGAGGCCCTGTGCGAAGTCAGATTTGCGAGGCCTTTTATAATGATGTAGGCTACTCAGTGGTGTGCCGTCAGGGCCAGCAAGGCCTTCTCTGCTGGCCTAAACATCATCAGAATATACATTTTATTTTAATATATTTTTTCCACAAATATGTATTAATGATTCCCCATAGTCTATTCTCTTCATTTCATAGCTTTCCTCTTGGTTGCGCTGCTTCCAGTCTCCGATTGAGATTTGGAGGGCTGGCCTTTATGTTAGAGCTTTTATCCAATCAAAATGTGTTGCTAGGGGGCTCCAAAATCTGCCTGCCTGCACAATAAACGGTGCCGCGAATTCGACCTGTAACTTAACGTTGGAACGAGAAAACCTGTGGCGTACCTAGTAAACCTACGTAGATGCGAGCAAAAGCAACAACGGCGCCTGCTGTAAGGCTCAATGATGTCAGCACCCAGCACGTCTTTTGATTGGATACGCACTATTGATACGCACTATTGATACGCACTATTGATATTCACTATTGAGATGCGTAACTATGCCGGTAGATGTGAAACTTTTGAAAGTGCGCAGGGAAACGGAGCTCACAACGAAAGCTTTCGTTGACTGATCGATAATACTGATCGATTGTGTCCTGTTTTTGGGTAAACAATAACTTTCATTTAGGGGACACGATGAAAGCACCGAGTCCACAAACAGAGGATACAACGTTGAGCTTCTTTCTTTTCTGGCTGAAAACAACCCAGATTTACATTACCACCTGTCCACAAACAAAGTGTTTACTGGGACGTCAGGCAAAATACAAAACGACCAGATTTTTGCTATTGCTGAAGTGATGAGAAGAGATCAAAATGGAGATTAAAAAGGCACCCTTTGTCGCTATTATGGTGGACGAGACGACAGACGTGGGTAATGTAGCGATCTTAAAGATGTTAGTTTAACACTCTTCATTGTAAATGCGGATTTATTGATAAAAAATGCTTCGGAAATATTAATATAACTCTGTTGTACTTGTCTGACTATGTTAAGGTGATGCAACGCCCGGTTATACTGTGTTTCTGTCTAGTTTCTAGAGCCATGGCGTCATAACGATGGTATTAAGAGGTAGAATAATTCAGGTAGGAATGTGTCGGACATCACTGAAGGCCTAGGTGTGAATTGCACCGCCCGCCACTGGAAGCAACACTGTCTAGAAGTCATAGAAAAAAAATCTCTCTCTTCTCCCTTTGGTGGGGCATTGTCCAATTGCCCCTAATGAACCAGCCTCCCCAGCACCTCAGACACAGCAGGCTTTGTTCTGTACAGTACCTTGCCCTGGATGGTGCAGAGCAGCCCTATCTTGTGGCAGAAGGCGTGGAAGAGGTTGGCCAGGTCCAGGTTGGGCAGCTGGCCGTTGAGGCCCTCCAGCACCAGGTCCAGGCTGGTCACCACGTCGCTGCTCAGCTCCAGAGAGAGAGCCGCCTGGATGGAGCCTCCCCGCCCCTGCAGTGGTGACCAGTCCATCCCTGAGGAGGGAGGAGGGAGGGGTAGAGAAAGCTCTATTACAAATCAATTACGGGTTCTTAAAAGTTCTGTTCCTGAGTTTCAATTCACTTCCTGAATTGATCACTTTGGTACGAACTAGACCCACATCATCTGGACGATGAGTGACACATCCATATTACAGTGTGCCTGATGATACATGTCTGACTGCCTCCTGTGACTTACGCATTATAGTCTAATGTTATAACAACAACCCACAATAATAACGCATTTATTTTGTATATCGCTTTTGTGAGTACTCAGACACTACAGTCCGTGGAGAGAACAAGAATAGATAGACACATAAAAAGTCAAGCAAAAAGCACAGTCAGTAAAAACAACAACAACAACAACAACAAATAGTGAAAGATTAAAACGTTTAACAAACGTTGTTAAAAAGATGGGTTTTGAGGGATATAGCATGATTAGAGGGGCCCGGTTCTCACCAGTGGTGTTGGTGTGGTGGTAGCCCTCCAGCCAGGCCTGCATGCCTATCAGATCATGTTCATTCACCAGGAAGATGATGTCCTTGGCCCAGAACACCTGACCTGGGGGGGGACGACGACGACATCAGAGGTCTCAGGATCATTTATCAGTTCATACCCACTTGTGAGAATGAAATATTGTGTATGAATTAAATGAGTGTGCGAGGGGGAAATGTGTGTGTGTGGGTGAAAGAGGAAATGTGTGTGTGTGTGGGTGAAAGAGGAAATGTGTGTTCTGTGTACATACATCTGTGTCTACTATGTTCTGCGTATGTAGCATGCTCCAGTGTGTGTGTGTGTGTGTGTGTGTGTGTGTGTGTGTGTGTGTGTGTGTGTGTGTGTGTGTGTGTGTGTGTAGTGTGCTTTCGGAGGAGGAGGGGAGGAGACCCCTGAAGACCAGAAGATCCCCAAGTCTGGAGACAAGGAAGATGAGGGGTGGCTCATCGGTCGGTTACCCCATCATCTCGGAGTGCAAGTGTTCGTGCTGAGTTTCTCTATGGAAGTGTGTGTGTGTGTGTGTGTGTGTGTGTGTGTGTGTGCGTGTGTGTGCGTGTGTGCGTGCGTGTGTGTCGTTAGTAACGCCGTTACTGTCATTAACAGACAGGTGTGTGTGCAAGATAAGGTTGTAATTTGTCACATCCGCGTGCAGCAACTCCGTGTCAGACACACACCTGTCTGTTAATCAGTAACGGATTGATTGATTGATTGATTGAAAACTTTATTAGAAGATTTGCAGAAGTAGGTACATGAAAGTACATATTACATACAAGGTCAACTAACAGGATAAAAACCCAAGAAAGCCACTGGCTTATTTCAATTGGGGTCCTTGATTCTCAATTCATCGGCGTGTATACTACACTACTTTAACATACATCAAGTTAGCCACACGTCTTAATGTATGGTTCAATTACTAAACGTGGCTTACAAGCAATATATATTGTATGGCATTACTCTACAGTCTACAACAAGATAAGGTTGTCATTTGTCACATCCGCGTGCAGCAACTCCGTGTCAGCGGCGCTGCGCCGGCGGACGATGTGACATTATCTAGTTAGTAGACAATCTAGTGAAAACATGTCTGTCTAACTCATTAAATCATCATGCAGTCAGCTGGTTATCGGTCCACGGGGGGAAGGGCTGTCGTTAATGTTGGTTCGCTGTTGTGTTTGACTGTTTGTTGTTACGGTGCGAGCGAACCTATGGTCCCGTACAGTCAGGTGTGTTGGCTTTTTTTTTTTTTTTTTACCGACTGGGACTGCAGAGTACTGCGCTGAAAGATGCTAGTGATAAAAACTAACATTTAGACAAGTAATAGCTGTACATGCATGCTTTCGAAACGGCTGTCCCATTCGTGTAGTTCGCTATACTGTTATTCACTGTAGCTTGCTCGCCTTTCCCATGTCTCCGGAAGGGTCACACACAGAGGTTTGCTAAATCCCTCCTTGACGTGTCAAACTCGGTCGTTACTTGTATCTGAGTGAAGTCCAGCGCCTGCCTGGCGTATCCAGGGTGGACGATCCGGACAACTGGAAGGTCCAAGCGGTCTGGTGTTACAGCTCGTGAGTTTAGAATTATAAGGTTATATCTCCGTTTAGGGCAGTTCAGAGATATTGAGCGTCAAAGTTTTTACATTCCATTATGTTTTGTGAGATGGAACCTTTGTATTTTATTAATTACTAACTCAAAAATGTCAACATTTTAAAAATAACACCACACAGGCATTAATAAACACCTAATGGATCAGATTATGTAAAAAACTAAATTTTGACAAAAATTGAGATAGAACCTTATAATTCTAACGTCACGAGCTGTCAATCTGCATCCGGATGTGTGTAACTGTTATTACAGGAGGAGCCTATAGGAGCGTATTCTCACAGCGCAGTGGGAAGTAACGAGGAACATGCCCGGGCATGTCTGTCTGCAGCATTGGCCAGCTCAGCATTGTGTGTGTAGACGTTGTGTGATCATGCCATGACATGCCACTTTCCGCCGCCACCGCTGAGTTCTAGACCCGACATGTCTCCCCAGCCCGCCTGCTTAAAGCGACCAGAGATCAGGAGGACTCTACTCCCACAATGCTAGCGGCTGAGCTGGAGCACTTTATGTACAGTGGAGGCTTGTGTAGATAGACGTGTGTATAACTTATATCTATAGAATTTATTTATTTAAGATATATAGGCTATCTATAGAATTTATTTATTCAGGTAAGTTTTTTTTTTGCGTGTTTCAAAGGCTCTCTTGACTTTCCTTTATTTCTATTTAACAGGGATTGATGGTGAAGCATTGAGATGGAAAACAAATGGCTTTTATTTCTTGTTTTACCTCCACAAATAGAATGGCAGAAGAGAATTGTTTAAGCAGTGCCCAGATCCATACGCTGGACAATGAAGGACTGGTGAGTTCACTACTCTCTGCCTGTATGGGCAAATGAGACCCCGTGGATGATGGTGGTGTGTGCTGGCAGATGAGACCGCGTGTGAATGTGGTGTGTGTGTGTGTGTGTGTGTGTTAGGGTTGGGCTGTTATACGGTTAAACCGTAAACCGTGTTTTTTGAAAAGAGCAATATTTATTTACATTAACATTTTGCCGTTTGGCAGATGCCTTATTTCAAAGCGACTTACAATCAATACATGACTAAAGCCCTGTCCGGACGGCATATAAATTACCTGAGGACCTCTGTAATATATGTTTTACCAGGGGTAATTAGGTCATTTTTATCCCGTCTGGACCGACCATGTCAGTGATTTACTCCGGGGACCCCAGTAATTATTCCGTCTTGATTTACCTACTGTTTTTCAGCAAACCCTGAGGTCCTCTGATAATTATATTACCGTCCGGATTGACATGTCAGTATTTGGTACGCATTGCCTGATTTTGCGCGATATTAATACTAGAATTGACCGTTTTGACCGGGGTGTGAGATAGGGATGGACGGTTTTTCGGTTAAACCGAAAACCGGGGTTTATAAAAATAGAAACGGTTTTTTATCAAAACCGCCTGAAACCGTTTTTTTTTTTTTTTTTTTTTTTTTAGAAGAATAAAATAGAATAAGAATAAAACTGGAACATGTCACATGTTTGTCGTGTGTGAAAATAACAATGATACAGTCTGAATCTGCCGCGCAATGAGTGAGAGGTTTGGTCAGTTGTGAAGAATAACTGAGGATTAATATCTAATTGGGATTATATTTAAGGGTAACGAATCACTCTATGGGAAAGATAGTTGCCTTCAGTTATTGGTAGATAGGAAAGGTTTTTTACAATTACTCATTGTACATTTAATAAGATCATTTTCGCTGCTCTCTGTAAAGCGCATTGGGTCACTTTTGTGAGAAATGCTCTATAGAAATAAAATGTGATTTGATTTGATATCAATCAATCAATCAAACTTTATTTATGTTCTATAGCACAAATCATGCATTGAATGTAACTCCAAGTGCAGTATTTACTAAACCACAATATAATAAAACAAGAGCTATACGGATCAAGAGTGTTTGTGCACAGCGCCACTGTGTGTGAAGGCGCTACTGAAAGTGATGACAGAACGCATGTCTCAGAAGATACGCGGTCACTTAGTGACGCAAAGGTAGTTCTGTATTTATCTCTATCTGTATTAGTACATTTATTTTGAAAGCTCTATTTTGACAGCTCTACCATGGGCACTTTTATTTTGATGGGGCATTCAGGACGAGTCAGTCTCGCGGCATGTGGTTTTTATGAAAAGCGTTAAGTATGTTCACTGCATAATTCTAAGTCTAATATTTCAGTGATTATTGAGCAGTATTCAAATATTTAAATACATTGAGCAGCAGCTGAAACTTTGTCTAAGAACCAAGATATTGAGAAAGCAGTTCATTCAATGAAGACGCTGTTCCAAGAGATGATCTTCCGTGCAGGCGTGCACCCTGGATCAGTGGAGCTGGTGTGTTAAGTGTTCATGTGTTTTCATGTATGGTGTAGCTTACAAAAGTTCCACTTATATTTGTGAAACTAAGTAGCCTAAATGTGTTGCGACTGTGCTTACGGTGTTTTAATGGTGTTCGACATGAGTGTATTGTAGCAGTAGGGCTCAATTATTTGAAATTGGCGCTCTTTAAAAAAATAAAAATAATTTTTTTTTTTTTTTTTTTACTGTATTTTTCGGTTAACCGGAAAACCGCGGTTTTACTCTCTGACGGTTTTTCGGTTTCAATAATTGGAAACCGTCCATCCCTAGTGTGAGATCTAAGGTATTAGGTGAGCTCTGTGCAAACAATGGATGTGGATGACATTATTGACTCCCTTGAATCTCCACTATCGGATAACCAAACCACATAAAAGGTTAATTGACGACGATGATGTAAGTGACGATGGACTGATTTCTTCTTCTGAACCAGTTCTAGCGAATGTACCGAACATTAGCTTGTAAACTGTGCAGTTTGTATGGTCTGGATCTAGCACTCTATAAATCACGGTGTCTGACAACACACAGGGATGAAGTTAGGGGTGGGAATCGCAAGGTAAAGGGCTCTGCACACAGCGTGCGATTTCTGTTGCGCGTCAACGTTCCATTTTGAAGTTTGAATGGAAGTCTATGAGAACATCGCATTTACCCACACACGGCCCCGATTTTAATCGCACGGCGAACATTCGATTCCATTCATTTTGAATGGGACAAAGCACACGGCGTGCGAGTTTTGTCGCACTGTCAAATGAATGGAATCGAATGTTCGCCGTGCGATTAAAATCGGGGCCGTGTGTGGGTAAATGCGATGTTCTCATAGACTTCCATTCAAACTTCAAAATGGAACGTTGACGCGCAACAGAAATCGCACGCTGTGTGCAGAGCCCTTAACTCACGTATTGATAACCGTACCCCCCCCCTGTTTCAGTATGACTTTTATTAAACTGCGGTTCCTCCCGCGCACGCCCACATACAACATCCGGGTCTTACATGCAACATTATCAGGTCACCCCTAGGTGTCCCTGTAACACAGGCTACTAACATATTACATATGCCTATATGTAACACCCCCCCCCCCCCGATAATCTATACATTGTAAGAGGCAATTCATCAACGATACATCACAATATCTGTTAACTGGTATTTCATAACGTGGTTCCAGTGTTGCAGCATTCAGCAGAAACCTTCGTTTTCCACAACACTACAGACGAAGGTCCTTGCAAATAAACCCAGATAGACTTGGTAATAGTCGTAGCCCTCGGGGAGTTAAAGGGAAGCCTTGTTTTGAAATATAATCGTTCCAGACTTTAGATGTCGTATCTGTTTTTCCCCGCTTTGCGCCATTTCAGCCATCTTCTTAATTTTGATAACATCACAACATTCTGATAGAACATCGACATGCTAGAAACACATAACTACACATAATTAGATGATCACACAGCCCCAAACGCGAATACATCCCAAAACGAAAGTATTTACAAAAGTCTCCCTTACCAGTAGCCTATGGCAAAGAAGAATAGTACATCCAATCCACAAATTATGAGTATTTTGTGATTGTTAAACTGCTGTTTATTATATTGAGTGGGTACTTTAAAACGTAAAGTTTCGTGTTATGAAAAAAAACAAGTCTGCGAGTGGTTTCGGCTGCGTTCGTAAATTCGCTCTGGAAATCTGATCAGCAGTCATGCCTCTTGTCCAATCAAATTACTTGTTGTTGCTACACGTGCGTTGTGTTGTGGGTCTGACAAAACATCCGGCGGGAAAAGCTTCTTCTTCTGTGATGTTAAATGGCAGCTTGCACTAGGGGTGTAACGGATCACCTAACTCACGGATCGGATCGTGTCATGGTTTTTGAGTCACGGATCGGATAATTTTTCGGATCAACACAAAACATAAAAATACAAATAAAATGCTTTTTCCTCGAATTCTGTAAAAACACCACTTTTACTGTGTAAAACCCAACAACAGTCAAGATGTCAAAACTGGTGTATATATATATATATATATATATATATATATATATATATATATATATATATATATATATGTGTGTGTATATATATATATAGATATATACATATATACATACATAACATATTCTACACTCAAAACATTAGGCTACATATTAAACAGAAACACACATTCAACTTAAATGATGCAGTAGGAGAGAGGGAGGAGGCACCTGGTTGCAGCAGTGAATCACTGGGCTCTTTAAAGTAGACAAATAAACATGTTTTATGCCACGTTTAACTAAATAATAAAGTGAAACCTTACTTTAAACATGGTATGAAAAAAATGGCTACATTATCAGAAGTTGTCAAGCTGCCTTTTTCGTGCCTCCCGTCAACACACCAGGGTGATGTCGCGGCAAATGTGTGGCCATGCTCGTACGACTTTCTCGTTGCACAACGCCATGCTCGTACGACTTTCTTGTTGCACAACGCTTAAACACAGTAACTTTTTTATCGACCACACTTCCAATGACACTGTCCGTCATTGTTATAATTGACAGAGAAGCCAAAGTGCTCCCATACATGGGATTTAAATGACACGGGAGGCATTTCGAGTTCTTCTCTGTCGCCAACATTAGCAGCACTCGCCATGATACACTTGGGCTGCGTTCGTAAATTTGCTCTGAGAGCGCCGGAGAGCACACTGGGTCCGACGTCATAAAGGGACCAAGTAATTTGATTGGACGAGGCGTTCCATGAATGCTGATCAGATTCCAGAGCGAATTTACGAACGCAGCCTTGTTGTTCTGGATTTTTTTTCTCCATTATCAACCTATCATTGCGCTTTAGAGTAAAACAAAGCACGCAACTGTCGCGTCTATCTTTTCATGGCAACTCTACATTGTGATTTACAAGGGATATTAACTAATATTAAGTAATATTATTACTTGGTTACATTTTGCAATTGATCCGCGGTACACATGCGTGCCGAACCGTGGGGGGCGATCCGTACGGATCACGGATAACACCCCTAGCTTGCACCCGTAACGCAAACATGCATGGAGATGTTTTATTCCATCCGGATCGGTCATTAAAATCACTGGGGTCCTAGGGTAAAACAAATATTACAGAGGTCCTCAGGTAATTTATATGCCATCCGGACAGGGCTTATGTAAGTAAATCAACTATCCACATAGCAGGAAAAAGAAATCTATACTCAGGCCTGGGGCCATTGGCAATCGTCGTGCTAGAATAATTTGTCAATACAGCTGCTACCATTGCTATATATAATAAATGCCTTAGTACTTACTACAAACTGAGTGTTTGTCCAGCACCACTGTCAGTGTCCAGCACCACTGTGTGGTTGAAGATGCTTTGAAAGTGATGACAGAAGTTTTTGTAAGCAATGTTAATGTCATCAATAACATGTGACACCGCCCAGCCCTTGTGTGTGTGTCTGTGTCTGTGTGTGTGTGTGTGTGTGTGTGTGTGTTTTTCAATGGATGATAATGTTTGTTTGTGTTTTTCCAGATGAAGCCCAGAGTGGAGCTGCACACCCTGTTACAGCTGGCAGGAGCCAGACCAGACAAGGAGCTGTTTACCACCAAGGAGGTGAGTGACCATCCACCTGGATACACCCGTCACCTGGATACACCTGTCACCTGGATACACCTGTCACCTGGATTTACCTGTCACCTGGATACACCTGTCACCTGGACACACCTGTCACCACAGTTTCACTTCGGATCCTATCTCAGCAGCTGGGGCTGTATTGATAGTTACATGTGACAGGCTGTTTGTGTGGTCATGTGACAGGCTGTTTGTGTGGTCATGCACACCCACCAAACACTATGGGCCAGTTTCACAGACAAGGCTTAAGCCTAATCCTGGACTAAAAAGCATCTTCAATGGAGATTTTACATTGAAAGTGTGATTTAGTCCAGGACTAGGCTTAAGCCTTGTCTGTGAAACCGGCCCTCTATTAGGAAGGAACACTATACCAATAGTGGGTTGGGCCTCTCTTTGCTGTCAAAAGAGCCTCAATTCTTTGTGACATTGATTCCACAAGATGTTGGAAACATTCCTTTGAGATTCTGGTCCATGATGACATGATGGCATCACGCAATTCGCAATTCAAAATATTTTTCAGGTGTACTTTTAAGCTGTGAATCTCCCGTTCTACCACATCCCAAAGGTGTTCTATTGGATTCAGATCCGGTGACTGGGAAGGTCACTGAAGAACACTGAACTCATTGTCATATTCCTGAAACCAGTTTGAGATGACTTTTGCTTTGTGACATGGTGCATTATCATGCTTGAAGTAGCAGATTAGAAGATGGGTACATTGTGGCCATGAAAGGAAGGATGCACATTGTTAGCAACAATACTCAAAATAGGCTGTGGCATTCAAGTGATGATTGATTGGTATTAACTTCTGAGAGATTCTGCATTCTGAGATGCTTTTCTGCTCACCATAATTGTGCAGAGTGGTTATCTGAGTTACTGTAGCCTTTCTGTCAGCTCAAACCAGTCTAGCCCTACTCTGTTGACCTCTCTCATCAACAAGGCGTTTCCGTCCACAGAACTGCTGCTCACTGGATGTTTTTTCTTTATTGTACCATTCTGGGTAAACTCTAGGGACTAGTGTGTGAAAATCCAAGGGGATCAGCAATTTTAGAAATACTCAAACCATGTACGTCTGGCACCAACAATCATGCCACAGTCAAGATCAAAAAGTTTTCTCCATTCTGATGGTTGATGTGAACATTACCTGCTGGCCCGTATCTGCAGGATTTGTGTGTGTGTGTGTGTGTGTGTGTGTGTGTGTGTGTGTGTGTCCACCAGGTGCTGTTCTACCTGGGCCAGTACATTGTGTGTGTGTGTGTGTGTGTGTGTGTGTCCACCTGGGCCAGTACATCATGTGTGTGTGTGTGTGTGTCTACCAGGTGCTGTTCTACCTGGGCCAGTACATAATGAAGAAGCAGTTGTATGATGAGAACCAACAGCACATCGTCTACTGTGCCCACGACCCCCTGGGAGAGGTCCTGGGAGTGGACAGCTTCTCTGTCAAAGAACCACGGTACACACATACGCACGCACACACGCACGCACACACCATATACTGTCATGGCCAAAAATATCTGCACCCCTGCACTTCTGTCAGATAATGCACCACCTCTCCCAGAAAATGGTTGCAATTACAAATGCTTTGGTATTCACATATCTATTTCTTTTGTCTGCATTGGAACAACACAAAAAAAAGCAGGAAAAAAAGGCAAATCTGCTATCATTCCACACAGAACTCCAAAAATGGACTGGAACAAAATTATTATCTCTTTCAGAATCCTGTTCTCCATGATCACGAAAAACCTCCTAGCAGTGAAAAACCCAGGTACTGTTTCACCACAGTTCTTTTGTGGTTGCGTTGGGGGTAATGTTGTGGTAATGTTGTGATTGTGTTGTTTTCCCTCAGAGAGTCAGAGTGGGATCACAGAACCGAGGAGTCAGAGTGAACTGGACCACGGCCCGCAGGTAAGACACACACCGCTGGTCCTGTAGTTCCAGCCCAGGCAGGGTTTTTGTGTCTGATCATGTGTCTGATCATGTGTCTGATCATGTCTATGTTCCAGGAAGCAGAGCCAGACTCCCTGCCTTCATCAGAACGGAAGAGGAGGAGGAGAAGGAGGAGGAGCGACCCTGGTGAGTCTGTCTGTCTGCCTGTCTATGTCTCTGCCTGTCTGTGGCAGAACTGGTTGTTGGCCCAGCATTACTGTAACAGATTGTTTCCATGATATCAAAATGCACTGTTAGTATTTATGTCCTTCAGAATTGTACATGTATGTGGATATAAATAATGCATTTAAAATGTGTGTGTGTGTGTGTGTCGATCAGACCACAGAGAACACTCTGGTCTGGAGGCTGTGAAGATTTTTTTCACGTGACTATACCACACAATCAACCTCTTCATGGCCCCAGCACACACACGCCCCAGCCCCCCCTCCCCCTCCCCTCACAATTATGTTGTTGTTGATTATGATGATGATGTTGTTGTTGATGATGTTTATGTTGATGATGATGTTGATGTTGTTTCAGCAAGCGTGTCGTCCACCGAGGAGGAGGAGGAAGGGGAGGGGCCAAGGAAGAGACACAAGTCTGACAGCTTCTCTCTGACGTTTGACGACAGCCTGTCCTGGTGTGTGATTGGAGGGCTGAGAAGAGACACCAGGAGCAGCGAGTCTTCAGACTCCCACAGCAACACGGTGAGTCTCTGACCCCTGACCTCTAACCCCTGGTCATATCCTCTGACCCTGGCCCCTAACCCTGACCCTTAACCCCTGGTCCTAACCTCTATCTCTGGCCCCTAACCGTAACCCCAAACCTCTAACTCTGGCCCCTAACCGTAACCTCTAACCTCTAACCCCTGGTCATATCCTCTGACCCTGGCCCCTAACCCTGACCCTTAACCCCTGGTCCTAACCTCTATCTCTGGCCCTTAACCGTAACCCCTAACCTCTAACCCCTGGTCCTAACCCTGACCCATAACCCCTGTTCCTAACCTCTAGCCCCTGGTCCTCTACTCCCTAACCCTGATCTAAACAAACAATGAAACAATGCTTTATTTGCCATGCAAACAATTTGTCAATCTATCGTTGGAATGAATGTGTTAATTTTTGCACAGCAATGTTGACCCCTAGTGGTGTGTTGACCTCTGACCTCTGTTCCCAGGCCAGCGAGACGGCGGAGCGGGCGGGGGAGGAGGAGGCGGGGGGGGAGTCAGACTCTGACAACTTCAGTGTGGAGTTTGAGGTGGAGTCCATCGACTCTGACAAATTCAGCGTGGAGTTTGAGGTGGAGTCCATCGATTCTGACGCCTACAGCGAATATGGCGACACTGGAGAAAATGAGGTGTGCTCTCACTCCCGCTTGGAAAACTGACCGAATTACATCATCTTACAGTTTCTGTGTTAGCAGGGTCATTAGAGACCTAAGTACTGAACAAGGTCCCGGAACTGAGTTTTTCATAATTTGGGACCTTTAATACTATGGTCTATTAAACACAAGTAGATTCCCCCTTTCTTTTGATTGATTGATTGAAAACTTTATTAGAAGATTTGCAGAAGTAGGTACATGAAAGTACATATTACATACAAGGTCAACTAACAGGATAAAAACCCAAGAAAGCCACTGGCTTATTTCAATTGGGGTCCTTGATTCTCAATTCATCGTTACATGTAAGACAGACAAAAAACTAGTACTATCTACAAGATAATACAGACAAATAACTAGTACTATCTACAAGATAAACATACATCCAACATGGGAAGAACAATACAACAAAACATAAGGTATGTACAGCGGGTAGGACAGGTGGGGACATACACCACAGGTGGGGGCGGGGGACAAAACACAAAGTATACTTCTCTCTCTGTCTCTCTCCCTGCCTCTGTCTCTCTCTGTCTCTCTCCCTCTCTCTGTCTTTCTCCCTCTCTCTGTCTCTCTCTCTGCCTCTCTTGCTGTATCTCTCTTTCTCTCTTTCTCTGTGTCTCTGTCTCTCTCTCTGTGTCTGTGTCTCGCTCTGTATCTCTCTTTCTCTGTCTCTCTTTGTCTCTCTCTATCTCTTTCTCTCTCTTTACATGTTATTACTGGCCTTTTACAACAACATGTTTGTTAACTTTTTCTTTGGCTCCTTGTTGTTTGGTTTGTGTTGTGTTGAATGTGTGACTGTGTGGCAGCGCCCCCTGGGGTTGAGGCTTGTGACTGTGTGGCAGCGCCCCCTGGGGTTGAGGCTTGTGACTGTGTGGCAGCGCCCCCTGGGGTTGAGGCTTGTGACTGTGTGGCAGCGCCCCCTGGGGTTGAGGCGTGTGACTGTGTGGCAGCGCCCCCTGGGGTTGAGGCGTGTGACTGTGTGGCAGCGCCCCCTGGGGTTGAGGCTTGTGACTGTGTGGCAGCGCCCCCTGGGGTTGAGGCGTGTGACTGTGTGGCAGCGCCCCCTGGGGTTGAGGCGTGTGACTGTGTGGCAGCGCCCCCTGGGGTTGAGGCGTGTGACAGCGCGTCGGACTCACCTGCCTCTTCTTCCTGTAGGTGTACGAGGTCATCTTCCAGGCAGAGGAGGACCAAGACTCCTTTGACGATGATACAGAGATCACAGAAGCAGTAAGTCTCTCCTGAGACACACACACACACACACACACACAGTAGGGCTGATTTTTTTTCCCCGATTAGTCTAACTAATTTCTCGATTATTCTAAAGATTGTTTTTATTACTCAATTAATTAAACAATTAATTTACCCAAAATAAATACCAGAAACTTTTTTTCATTAATATTTCAAGATTTTATTTAATTATCTTCTCTTAAAAACAAACAAATGTAACAAAAACAAGTATGCACTGCAGGGCATTATTCCGCAACAACAACAAAAGTATTAACTGGTAATCTCTCCAAAATTCCAAAATTAAAGTAATTAAATGTTCAATCCCAAGTAAAAGTGCAGCCATCTGGATTATAGATTTGGCTTCCTTTCGTGGAAAAATCCTCCACACTGCTTCATCATCCTGGAAAAGAGATACACAAAGCACATTTGAATGATGATGGAAGTGGAATTAGCTCAAATGGTAGAGCGCTCGCTTAGCATGCGTGAAGTAGCGGGATCGATGCCCGCATTCTCCAATTGTATTTCCCTCCCAGAAACTCCCAGAGCGCAGTGCTCTGAACTTGGGAAAGTTTTGATATGTTTTGATATGAGAAATTCCACTAACAGATTCGAACTAAGTGGTCAGTTTATGAAAATAATACCTTAGAATACGAAATAAAATATAAAAATAATGGCCCCCTAGCGTTTGCCGCCATATTGTGACCCCCCCCCCCCCAAAGTCCAATCAAAAATGAATAAATATTAGCATCATAAAACAGCAATTTGGCGAAATGCAACACCAGCACACTTAAAAAACGAACAATGTTACGGTAGTTGTAATGTACAGTTTCGTAGCCTACTGTTTGTTCTGCACCGGACATGTGTGAAACTGCTGCTGTTCCGTAGCAGTCTGTTTGTATTCTCTGATAATATTCTCTGACTTTGTTTAAAACTCAAAAACAGCATTTTTATTCACATTCACATGGCTTTTCTGCTCTCTGGTAAACTAATGATAATGATATTCCAACTGCCCAGTTAAATCCAATCTATTATTTGGCATTCAGTGACATGCTTTTTAAATGATGTAACACAGAATATTACTCAACATTAATATTCAGGGAAGAAAAATAAGCCTGCTTTTTTTTTATGGGGGGCGGTAAGAGGCCTGGATAATGGACAGGGGGGCGCTGGCCCAAAAAAGGTTAAGAACCACTGGTTTAGATGATTGTGAATCCATGCTTTGACCGGACGCAGCCATCTGACTTATTTTCGATGTGCCGAAGCACGTTATACAAATCAACATATTTCTATAATCCATTACGTCAACAAGTCACCCCAACCCTAACACATACACACACACAACTTTAAACACAGGTCCCAGAAGCAGTCAGACTCTCCGGTCACCCTGGGATACTGAACATATTAACCTGCTTGTCATGTTGTGGTAGTATAATGCACCGTCGTCTAAAAGTGTGTGTTTGTGTGTGTGTCTGTGTGTGTGTGTCAGGACTACTGGAAGTGCTCTAAGTGTGAGGAGCTGAACCCGCCTCTCCCTCGCCACTGCAACCGCTGCTGGACGCTCCGATCCGATTGGTTCCCAGACTCTGACCCCAGCAGCCCCGCCCCCCTCCCGCAGCCCCTCCCCCCTAAGCCCTCACCCGCAGACGTGGGGGAGGGCCTGGACGTCCCGGACGGTAAGAGAGCCAGGACGCCCCCCCTCCTCCTCAAAGACTCCCAGACCTCAGAGTCTGTCTGCACCTCACAGCCAGACCCTCACTCACAGGACCTGGCCTGCTCCCAGCCCTCCACCTCCTCCTCCTCCACCCCCTCTGCCGCCCCCTGCAGCCAGGAGGGGGCAGTGGTCCCGGAGCTGGAGCGCTGGAGCAGCGAGGAGGCCAGCCTGCAGGCCAGCTGTCTGGCGCCCTGTGTCATCTGTCAGTCCAGACCCAAGAACGGCAGCATCGTCCACGGACGCACTGCACACCTGATGGCCTGCTACACCTGCGCCATGAAGCTTAAGAAGAGGAACAAGCTCTGTCCTGTCTGCCGGGAACCCATCCAGTCTGTGCTCCTCACCTACCTCAGCTAGGACACACATACACACTCACACATTATTGCTGTCAAAGTTTAGCGTGTTCATTGAGGAGATGGAAACTAACTCCACAATGTTGTTCTTTAACAGTTTTGACCCCAGTTTGACCTTTTCAATGTAACAGTTTAATTTTCGGCAGATATATATTTGGGTTGGTATTTTGGCTGGTTAAAAATGTATGACTTAATTTTAATTATTTAATTTCATCGTTTGATTTAAGGAAATATGTCCAAAGTCTGGCATGGGCTTAATGGGTACCGAATGCACCCTTTAAACCTATGTGTGTTCCAAATAAGCCCACTTCATGATTTATTGCTAAAGAAATAAAATATATTTTAAATGTAACAATACAAGCTTGATCTATTCAAATCTGTTACCTCTCAATAGCTATTTTCACTTTGCCTGTACTCTTATCCTGTGGCCTGTAAATGGCATGACCATCCTATTTGCTGTGTTGTCAACACAGAAAAAGTTAAACTTACAACACGTCATTGGAATGTAGCCAAAAAGGTATTTACATACAAAATCAAAACTATGGTGGAAATTACTCTTCAATACTTAATCTTTCAATATGTGTTGTCATTTGGTCTGTATCTGTATCCTATGGTGTGCTGCTGCCAATTGAAATTGCCCAATATGTCTGGTCCAGCCAGCTTGTTGAAAGTGCACGTTTTTAACGATTTTTAAAGACCGACTGACTGAAAGAAAAACTATTTCCAGGTTTGATACGAATTAAGAATCAAAATTCCGTAACTAACATAGCATAACACAGTCTAACCTAACTTTTAAGGAACTGCTTACTCATAACTAGGCCTGCTTAACTTCATAATAGGCTACCCACTGCTTCATGTTATCTTTCTATCAGACAGTCACTACCCTACCTGAAGACACTGACATCTCCCTCTCTACTGCTGGACTCAGGTAGACTACATGTCCCTGATGTGCTTCCATACTCAGCTTCTCCTTCACTCTCTGCCTCAACGACTTCCTGTCTACTCCGTATCTTTTTGCCAGAGATGAGAGATTGCGTTTGGTTCCCTCCCTGTACATACAGCATGCTTCGATCATGTGTGGACATGAACTATAGTTTTGCTGTGTTTTAGTAATCTCAAAAGTATGATCTGAAAAGTAAAGATTTAGAAACTAGGTTATTGTTAATGTTACGATAGCATATAGGCCTGTCCAGACTTAATGTACTACCAGGATCAACCAGAGCCAGCTCCCCGGAAAGTACAAAGTATGGTGTTACCAGTTCATACTGTACCAAAGGGTGATGTGGCCTCTGAAGATGAGCGAAATCCCCTCCTCAGTGGTAAGCAAGATGGACGGGCTGGCAAACTCGTTCATCAGGAAGTGGCTGGGACTGCCAAGATGCCTCTCAGACGTGGGCCTCTTTGGTAGGAACACGCTTCAACTGCCACTGCGATCCATCAGCTCTGGATACAAGCAAGAGAAGGCTCGATTGGTGCTAGAGCTGAGGGAATCCACTGACCAGCTGGTGAGAGCAGCGGGCACCCAGATAAGAACTGGAAGGAAGTGGAAAGCCCAAGAGGAGGTTGATTTGGCAATCGGCCAGCTGAAGCACCGCGAGGTGGTCGGCAGAGTCCAGGAGGGTAGAGCAGGCCTTGGAAGGGGCGAGACTCCCTTGTTCTGGTCAAAGGCTTCCGAAGAAGATCGAAGAGCCATGGTGGTGGCAGAAGTGGCAAGAACTGAGCAGGAACGCCTTAACATAAAGGCGGTGTCCCAGGGCCAGCAAGGACGCTGGACGTCATGGGAAGGTTATCCCCATAATAAAAAAGCACATTGTTATTGGCATTATTGTCGTCATGCATAAATGATGTACATCTCTAACACGTATCATGACAATGTCATCTGATTTTTTTTTCTCAAAACAAGTCAACAATTATTATTTTTTAGTAGCCGAGTTGTAGCTGTGTGTAAAATAACAAAATAGCAGTCGGAAATAGGCTGACAAACATTCATATTTACATTCACTTCTAAAAGAAAAACTCAAAACAAAATGTGCTGTTAAGAAACAAAGTGCAGAGGCATGCATTTAAAAAACAAAAAACTAAAACCACACTGCAAATAACAATAAGTGACAAAAACACGAACAAAAATAATAAATAAACCAGAAACTCACAGAATAAATTTAAAAAAGCACACGA